>NW_017168153.1:46358-78476 GCF_001652005.2 Ceratina calcarata | reverse complement strand
GAAGAGGTGAATTTCGGTCAGGCGAAACGTAGAAGCATTGCTTCACTCATGTTGCATTGGTTCACATACGGAAAAAACAACCGCGCTTCGTGACAGCCGAGTGAAAGCAGTCGTAACGCGGCGATGCTGTAACCCGCGAGAGAGGAGAAAGTGTTCTTCTTTCTCTCCCACCTTTCTCCTGGCGCGCGCTCTCCGCCACGTGGAGGATAACGCGAATCAAACACGATTCACACACGTGTTCATTTATAGCGAAATTACCTGTGCAAAGGTGTCGATCAGTGATTCATTTTTCTTTCCTTATTTTATGGTTACAGAATTCGACGGGACCACAGTATTGTGCCGTGTGTGCGGAGACAAGGCGTCCGGTTTCCATTATGGAGTACATTCGTGCGAGGGGTGCAAGGTAAGTGAAAATCGAAACTCGTTATGCGATACTCCAATAATCCGTTCGCTCGCGATTTTTTTAATCGTCCCGAAGAGCATCGGACTATTTTTCAACCGTTGACACTTTTGATACTTTCCTAATTCAGTGAAGATGTTAGGAAGTTTCATCGTACGATATTTAACACTAAATCTACAGTTTTTATACACTAATCTTACTATCGCATAAAAAGTTTGTTTCTGTGTTAGTAAAAATTTGGAAAACGATTTAAATAGTTACGAGGATAGGGCAGAAATTGTCGTATATTTATTTGTAAAGCAACCGACAATATTAAGTCGGTTAAGTTACTGAGTCGAAAAAGAGTGAAAATAGATTCTTATCTCCGTCAATATTTTTTTAATGCGATGAGGAATCCAAGAGATTTTTACTTCAAAATATTATGTGATCAACTCCATAAAAATCAGTTTGTGGATTTTTCCAAATTTATGCTCTATTAGGATGAAACGTGTTTTTACGTATTCCTAAATATTTTTCAAATTTTATAAGTTATAGATCTGATTTTCGTTCAAAAAGGTTTTTCATACAAATACCTGAAAATGAATTTCAAGATTTTTCCTTGAATAGGTATAGAATGCATATTTCTGAGATACTCTCTCGTATCTCTGACATTCCATGATTTAGTAACTTGGTTTTTACTTGTGAAATATTTCTATTCTATCAATTTTTAAGTCGATTTTCTATTATTATATACATATTCTATTATAATTGACATAAGCGTATTGAATTATTGTGAAATATTGGAAGCAAAGTGGATCCTATTTCTAAGTGGATTCTATGTTCCAAATACTTGATTTTACAAGAAAATCTGCNTGGTTACAGAATTCGACGGGACCACAGTATTGTGCCGTGTGTGCGGAGACAAGGCGTCCGGTTTCCATTATGGAGTACATTCGTGCGAGGGGTGCAAGGTAAGTGAAAATCGAAACTCGTTATGCGATACTCCAATAATCCGTTCGCTCGCGATTTTTTTAATCGTCCCGAAGAGCATCGGACTATTTTTCAACCGTTGACACTTTTGATACTTTCCTAATTCAGTGAAGATGTTAGGAAGTTTCATCGTACGATATTTAACACTAAATCTACAGTTTTTATACACTAATCTTACTATCGCATAAAAAGTTTGTTTCTGTGTTAGTAAAAATTTGGAAAACGATTTAAATAGTTACGAGGATAGGGCAGAAATTGTCGTATATTTATTTGTAAAGCAACCGACAATATTAAGTCGGTTAAGTTACTGAGTCGAAAAAGAGTGAAAATAGATTCTTATCTCCGTCAATATTTTTTTAATGCGATGAGGAATCCAAGAGATTTTTACTTCAAAATATTATGTGATCAACTCCATAAAAATCAGTTTGTGGATTTTTCCAAATTTATGCTCTATTAGGATGAAACGTGTTTTTACGTATTCCTAAATATTTTTCAAATTTTATAAGTTATAGATCTGATTTTCGTTCAAAAAGGTTTTTCATACAAATACCTGAAAATGAATTTCAAGATTTTTCCTTGAATAGGTATAGAATGCATATTTCTGAGATACTCTCTCGTATCTCTGACATTCCATGATTTAGTAACTTGGTTTTTACTTGTGAAATATTTCTATTCTATCAATTTTTAAGTCGATTTTCTATTATTATATACATATTCTATTATAATTGACATAAGCGTATTGAATTATTGTGAAATATTGGAAGCAAAGTGGATCCTATTTCTAAGTGGATTCTATGTTCCAAATACTTGATTTTACAAGAAAATCTGCGGTCTCTAATTATAATCTATTTTTCTATTTATATATTATATTATAATCCTGTGTTCTGTAATTAAGTATAGTATATTTATATTATTTACATCTGACTGGAATTTAGTGTTGGCAGTGGTACTTCAGTTTAACCGTAGCTTAAATAATAATTATAATTTCAACGATATAACAGAATAAATTTCGTTTCCTTGTTATTTCTTATAAAAGAATGTCAAAACAGCTTTAGTGTTAATTAATAATGAACAGTTCTCGAGATTTGATTTATGAGAAGTATCAAAAGTGTCGATGAGGCGCGCATAGTGGCCAGGAAGTGAACGGAAGCTTGTATGTGTGAACGTACCGAGACCAAGGCTAAGTAGAAGCTATCGACCGCGTATGCTTCTCGACCTTGTGCACGCGGAAATCGCGAGACGCTCGAAGACGGTCCTTGACGTTGCCTCCTCGATCCAACGGGGGCCAGTCTCGCCTCGCGTGCACGAAAAATCTTGCCAAGGTCTATCTACCTGTCTGATCCAGTCGCATCAACTGGTTAAGATTGTACGAGCCGTAAGATCTCTGGCTAAAGTTTGAGAAATGTGATAAAAGGCTTTACAAGCGTTTAAAAAGCTTCACAGTGCTTCTTTATAGCAATTCTTTACATTTTGTCTACGAGTCCTGCAATTTTTACTTTTGCTAATTTTATATTCTATCTGTAATCTTAGTATTAATTCGCCTTTAAAATATTCCTAAAATATGTATTAATGATTATACAAAATTCTCTTATTGTTTCATCTACACATATTTTTTCATAAATAAAATCAACATTTTGGTATTCAGTATAAGAATCCAAGAAAGAGCTTTACTAATATTTTCCAAAGTGTTTTATTAATGTACTAATACTGTAAAAATTTCAACGTTTGGTCATTTCTTTTCTTTTATTATATATATATTTTCTTTATATTTTCATTATATTTAAAGGCACATATATTCTTAAGCGTTTTCTTAAGTCAGTGACACTCAGACTTCTCTATCAGGACTGTAAAATCGAATTAAAGTTCAAATCAATAGTTGAGAATTCTTCTGAAGAGAAGTTTTCTACTTTCGCTTCTCCCTTTCTCGGAAAAAGAATTTGTAAGGATCGACGTAACTTTTGGAGAGGAACAGGAAACGCGATCAGTTTTTCATGGAAAGTAGAGGTACAATAGATTACGCAAAAGGAGCGGAAAATGTGGCGAAATTCTTTGTGGACCGATAACCTCCGCGTGAGAAGGGTCCGAGCAGGTACCCGGGGCTCCAGTTTTGTATCGGCGGTTTTTCGTGTGGCCGAGTTTCGGTTCCAGGTATATACGTGCACCGCAAAGAATGCACGTCCGTCCATACGACTTCCTGTCCGGCCCTCCTATTCTCCACTTTCGAGAATCGACTCGTCCATCAATTGAAAAGGAAAATCCAACGTTTCTTTAGTGCCCGTTTAGAACTGTTCGAAATTAATTCGTTCCACGACATCTACTTTTGCCGAAAGTCAAGAGAAACGTAAATGACTCATTCGTCGGAGTGGTTTGACCTGTGGATCGATACGAGAATTCTTTGAACGTGAAACCTCGAATCGAATGTAAATCGTTTTCCTCGAGGCTGATAATAATTACACCTGGCGAAGGCCAACGTCCTCGTGCTCGTCATTGTACGACTTCAAGGAGGTAGTAGAGCTGGCGGGGGCAGCACAGGCCGCGAAATTCGTTTTAGGAAGTGGTAGAACGCTGCCACCACCATCCCGTCGCTTTACCACTTCCATCTCCGTCCGGTGCACGTGGTGGGAGGTCATTCCACCAGGTGTTCTGAATAGGTACTCCGGTGCCCGCAGACCTTCTCCGTCCGTCGACCCGATCGTATCTCCGTTTCTCAATAACAGCCTTCAATCTAAAAAAAAAAAAAAAAACGTGAATCGAGATCGATGCTCGTATCAAAATCATTACAATAAGACCAGTTGATTTAAAGGTGTCGACTCCCTTTCTCGAGTTAACCTATAGAATCCGCAAACACCCGTGAATAGGCACCCCGGAGGGTCATTGGTACGAAAGGAAAGAGAGAGTGACCCAGCGGGATTGCCGAAAAGCCAGAGAGATGATAGCGGCCTACCACGGGAAAGAGAAAGTGTCTCCATTCAACCCGGCACCACTCCTTTACACAAAATTCTCTAAATAGTGCGAAGCTAATCTCCTGAAAACCCAAAAGTTAAAGTGGAGAAAAAGTCCCTTTGGAATTCTTCCGACCCTAATAGTAGGGGGCAGTAATTGGGACCATTAAAAAGGAAGCTCATCGCAGCATCGCTGATTGTTGTAGTAATTTATTTGTTCGGACTTCTCTACCCTTGGTGACTTCTGACGAATTCTTGGGAGTCAGCCTCGGGCCGGATTGACTGGGTCAGTAACTTACGGCCGTAGCTTAACGTAGTCGGTTTACGGGGAACGAGTCGACGCCGAGTGACCTAGCCGCTAGCGGTAGAGACCGTCTGATGGGTGCTGGAACACCGCGCGAGGGGCCGGACGCTGGAAAGGGAAGAGAACGCGGAAGAGTGTTGGATATCTTTAAGACTAGGTCGCTCGGTCGCGCTGCTGTTGCACTATTTCGCCATACCGCTGGCCACAAGCTACTTTTCCTCGGCCCCGGTTCGCTCCCGCCATTCCAGCTACCCGTAGGTCCACGTCTTTCCTTTCAACCTCATCTCTCATTGCAAATTCATGGAGTAATTAACCTTCGCGGGGTCAGCGAAGACAGCATATAGCCATACACTCTAAATTGATTTGTCTTTTTCTCAGACTGACAATGGTGAAATTGTTTAGCAAAATACAGTAATCTCTGGATATATGGCTACCGATAGGGCTTGGCCATATATTCGGATGGGTAGATTTCGTAGAATTGTTCGTCGTTCGAACAGCATGGGGAAAATAATTGAGATAAGTCTCGACGCTAGGAAAGAAGATGCTGTTTTAGACAAAGTTATAGGTGCCAGTGTCACCTACGAATAAGCTTCTCTACAATTTTCTGTAACTCCAATATCTTCTGAGTAATCGTCGTGAGAAACTGCGTCCCCAGTACAGAGAAAAGAAGAATAAACGTAAATAAGACTCGAGCACTTCCTGAAACTGGACAGAGACGATTCTCGGCCGTGTATCCGGAGATTACTGTAGATCGAGGGTCAGAACGACCGAGGTCACAAGACGATTTTCAGACACAGTCTATATAATAATTAATCGAGTCTCACGTTTTCGAACTGGAAAAAGTGATGCGATAGCGCCGGCGCGTGGCTCGCACTGGCCCAGATCTCATCAGGACGTTGCCCCCCACGACACTTTTCGTGCACGCGTCACTGACCTGGGCTCAGCTTTACGGCACGAGAGATTCGCGGCGCCGCAATCACCGCGCGGGCCGCCGTGATAAACCCCGCGATAAAAGCCCACGGTATTCCAGCGACGTCGGTTCACGCTCATCCGAATCTGATCCCTCACGCCACGATATGTATCGTTCCTACGTTTACCACAAAAACAACAACCCCCAAAAGACCATTGCACATACTTCATTTTATTTCTGTTTGCCTTTAACCCTGTAATGCCTAGCAGGAGTCAATTTTTAATTTCTGAGTAGAATAAATGGTATACATCAATGTAAATGAAATGTCAGTTTAGTCATGCGTCGAATTGGCAGAAAATATTTACAGTATGCATAAATAATAAAAAGAAAAGGATAACTTAGAGAAATCTATGATTAGAAGTCGTAGGGAAATTTGGTACCAAGTTAGTATTCCAGGGTTAAATCACCTCGGTGGAGGTACGCTTCGACTCTTTTTCCAGAGGGTTGAAACCAGGCGACCGGTGCATTAACCCTCCGGTCGTTGACCCCCGAGCCAGTTACGTCACACGCTTGTCCTCCCCTCCGCCCACGGCGAGGCCCCTTCCTTCGTTCTTCCCCTTCAGCTCCCGTCACTCCGCGCATCTCCTCTTACCACCACCACCACCTCCTCTTCCCCTACAGAACCTCCTTTACCTCCTCCTCCTCCACCTCTACCTCCTCCTCCACCTCCTCGTGCTCTAACCGTCATTTTTGATGTCGTAACGAGTCGTGATCTCATTTTCATTTGATTGCGCGGGTATTTCGGTGCTCGGTTGGGGTTACTGACCCCGGTGCATCTACTTTAGAATCGGGTCAGCCGCTTATTATCGTGGTAGGTGTTCGTTCGACGCTCCGTAACTCTGGTTCGGTATCTTCGGCCGGCTGAGCCAGCGGAGCAAGATACGAGATAACGCCCGCCGCGGAATCGAACGTCACGCTCCTCCACGCTCGATAAAGCCACCCCGTGAAACGCGACACCCGGCGTACCCGAACCGCCTCCACTGACCCATCGTTCTCAGCGTGTTCGATCTCTGTACACCAGCTTCCTTAACCCAATTGTCTTAAAACGTAGATAAACCTTTATTGGAAAGTGGAGACAATCGGATTTGGCGATACTTGTATGAAACTGTTTCCTGATTGAACGATTCATCTTCCAAAACCAAAATGCAGTAACTGAAATAGCCACGTGTGAATTCGAATGATAATTATAGTTTTCTATTTCAAATCATTTCTCATTCAAACCTAAGATTCAGTAATTTCATTGGTCATTCTCGATACTTTTTGAGTAAATAAAGCGGCGCGATTGTGAGTTCTGGAAATGATGACTGATCATTTATTAATTCATTGACTGTTCGTGGATTTGCTTGGCAAACAGAGAAGGCGCGGTGGTAATAGAAAATTAAAAATAGTTCGTGACCTCGGTGATCGACTTCCACGGTATCGATGCTCGGGCAACAGAGCAGCGAACTGTTTCGAGGCTGATCGAGAGTACAAAAGCTGGTCGACGAACGGCATCATATTTTACCCAGAATCCATCCTCGTTCTGTTCATTCCACGTATGTCCCGAATACTTCATTATCAATCTACTATCTTAAATTCCTCAAAGATTAAATCATCAAAATTCATTTTTTTAAATCAGTCAACACAATTTTGTATCAGTTACACTGCCTTAAGATTTTCTGTGTTAAATAAACAAAGTCAAATATACTAAATATTCTAATTTTTATTCAAGTGACTATTTCTATTCACTGTTTTTTTTTTTTCTATTATTCTATATGCAATCTTGAGTCCGTGTGTAGAAATTCTGACATGAGCAAAAATTGGGACATTCCCTATATGAGAATTGTATCCACTTTTTCAAGAAATTCTTAAAGCATTTAAAAAGGTAACGTTTCGATATTCGTCCCAGGGGAACTGGATCCCGGCAGCCAATTCTTTTCAGCGATTTCCCAAGCCACGGCGGCTCCCTTGAGGCGCGGATCAGAGAACAACGTCTCTGACCTCGAGGATCTCGCGCCGGGTTCGATCAGGCGGAGGCGTATCGGTGTCAGGGGAGGTTGAACGAGCGAGCGCGAGCTGCGAATTCTCGGGGTCGTAGGTGAACGTCGGAGCGAGAGCGCGAGCGGTTAATGCCCCCGAGCGGATCGGATCGGAGCGGAGCAGAGAGTGTCGCGGTGTTCCGAGCGGGAACGCATGCGCCCGCACGGGCGCGCGCATTATGTACGTCACCGTTACTCCGTTTCGTGTCCTGTACTCCCCCCGCTCCCACCGCTCGGTAACCCGCGGTGTGTCACTCGTTGCACGTATTACGTCCTTCTCCCTCTTCGTCGTTTTCCTCGTTCTCCCGTTCCCTGTTTTCCCGTCCTCGTCCCGCTCGCCCGTGGGAGCAGATACGCTCACCTTCCCCTACCCGGGGGCCGGTGCCCCTCTCCCCTCTAGAAAACTACGCTCCACTCTCCCTCCTCCGCGAAACCGAGGTGCAGTCGCGCGCTCCGGTCGTTGGCCCCGCGACCACGTCGTGTGTATATCCCACACTCTCCTTACCTACATCTGTATGCACCCGCCGAGGCTGTGTGCGCGGGGGACGCAGCCGCGAACTCGCTCCTTTCGCGGAAAATAAAAGCGAACACACCGAACGGTGAACGTGACGCGGGACGCACGAGGCCTTCTCCGACACCGCGGGGTTGACGCTCGCGCGAGAATACTTCTCGAGGCGCATGGGGGCCGAGGAGTCCCGGCCAGATTTTTCGGGAGTCGAGAGCCGCGATATCACGTGAATGAGATGCGTCGAGAGATCGTCGAGCAACTTCCTCCAGCGAAAGTTTTCGAGATTAACCACGGGCTGTGTACTCGTCCGGTTTTTAGACTTCCGAAGTAAAGAGTCATCTCGATTAGGTGAACGTCCCAATTTCTATTCGCTCGCTCGTTTTTCTACAATTCTAAGATAACGTATAGAATTCCATTAAGCGAGTAGAAATTAGGACGTTCGCCTTAGCTCACAGAACTTCTATTCTGCAAGAAAAAAATCTGTTTGCACTTTGCGTGGCGCCACGTTGATTTAAGTCGCACGCGAAGGTGCTACTATCAGGGCGAATGCATGGAGTTTGAGAGATCGATGTACCGCATTCTCCCACAATCCCACCCCCTGGTCCCGCGTTCCCGCCAACCAAGGGGTTCAACAGAGGTTGCTGGCCTCGTCCGGGCAGCCGCGACCCAATCTCCTACCCCCGTGAACTTTTCTCTAATACGTCTTCTAAAACTTAATCAGGATCAGATATCGCGAACGATATTCCTCGGTTTAAAGGATGTTAGATAAATTGAAAATAAGATAAATTTATTGCAAGTGCAATGTTTAATTCAGATAGTCGCGTTTCGTAGAAAACAAACGTGGAAGCAGGGTTCATTAACCCGAGCTGACGAGATCGGAGGCCGATTGATTTAAAATAAATCTTGACAACCTTAAACATTTATTATTAAAAATATTTAAATAATTCGTGCGTCCGTTCAGATATGTTCTTCTGTATTTATCTGCAAGTCTGATTATCGTTCGTGGAAAATGTAGTTGAATATTTTTCCGTTTGCGACACTTTAGCCGTCGATTGAGTTAACGCTTGTGAAAGTGGCCCTAAGACAATTTGAAAGCTGCTCGGCAGCGGCCGGACCGCTTAACATTGGCAACGCTGACAGTTCATTGACTTGCATCGAACGCGTGCACCGATTGACAGGCCGGGCGCGGAGGTGCAACGGTACATCGTTCCTCTCGTCTTTTCTTCGCCGGCCCGTGCACGAAGTTGAGGTAGGCGAGGTCGCGTGTCTGACGTCACACGCGTCGACGTGTATGCGTGTTGCCAATTCCGTACGCAGTCTACGTGTACGTGTGCACGCGCCTGCGCCCGCGCTCCACCGTCACGGAGCCGAAGATACGACGACGACGAGCACGACGACACGACGACGTTGACGTTCCACGCGTCGTTCGTTACGTAACCGGCCGGGGGTCGTTGACCGATACGCGCTCGGGAAGTTCCTCTGCCCTGACCTACCTCTTTTCTCAATTAGCGGCCGCTGCGTGAAAAACCGGCTGCACCGAATAAGCCTCCGCCGCTTTGTCTTCCATCCTTTGTCTGATTCCGTTCTCGTTACTTTTATTCGTCGATGCTAATTAATCAAATCGTCAACTCGATACACTCGGTATTACCTAAATCATTCATAATATATAGACTGCGGGTTTTTATCAAAAATAAAACATACATAATAGACGATAAAACGAATTCATTTCGTTTATTTTAAGCATTCACTTCTGACAGTTTCTATATTTTCATACGTCGCATTTCTAG
The DNA here is from genome assembly GCF_001652005.2 of Ceratina calcarata. Classification (NCBI taxonomy): domain Eukaryota; kingdom Metazoa; phylum Arthropoda; class Insecta; order Hymenoptera; family Apidae; genus Ceratina; species Ceratina calcarata. Next base: position 68,578 of record NW_017168153.1, on the reverse strand, counting down.
TTTCTACACTTACCATTCTCTTAAAAGATATTATATAATGATTTATTATTGTTTCTTATAATAATAATAAATTTATTATAAAATACGAACCCCTTTAGTTTATACGAAGAAATGAATCATTGATCACTGACAATATTCGCGATGAAATTAAAAATAGTAATTAGGTACATAAAATGACTTATAAACATTAAAAAAAGAATAAAATACTCTGTCGATGCAACTGAAATGTACCGCCCACGTGTCTATTGATACAGAAAGACTTCGATGGACAATGTTTGGTCGAATATTTTTCCGCGATGAACCGAAACAATGAACTCGTAAGATCGCCTCGTTCGGAGCGCAAGTACTGAGGTGGAATGCAGACAAGGATTATAGGAATCATCCGGTGCTCGGCTTGAAACACCGCGGTCGATAAAGCCCGGGGGTTATTCACCCGGCTTAGAAAAGGAATCGTCGCCGTTGAAAAGCAAACAAACCCCGAAAAGTGTGCGCGTAGATAGAAAAGGGGGTTCCAGCGTTTGTTCGTCGCAGGGGTCGAAGAGCGGGGAGAGGAGGGACGCCGCGAATATATTCGTTTGGCTGCGAAGGGTGGGGCGGCACGTCGTTCGAGAGGGTGGGTTCCTTACAGAACGCGAGGTGACGGCGACCGCGGGAGGGGGGAAGGAACCCGTTAGTAGAGCGTTCGAAGCGCGCTATGGTCGCGACGAGGAGCGCGATATATCGAGGGCTCGCCGGGAACGGGACAGGGAACGGGGAGATAAACGCGGGACGGAGATAGTCGGATCGAGCGAGCGGGAGACGGTGAGAGAGGGCGAGCGTGAGAGGGATCCGAGGAGCGAGAAGGAGCGCGCGCAAGGGGGACTCTCACTTTCACGCGGTGAACTGCGGGTGAACGTCCGGGAATTGGGTCAGAGCGTCCCCCACCGCCGGCGTGCCAGAGGCAATGTGCCGAGGCTCTATGCTCTCTGTGCTAGAAAGAGCCAGTCCACAGCCAAGCTCCGATACAAACGGTCGCTTCTTTTCGCCACCGACGAAAACTCGCGTAACGACTCGCATGATACATCGTACGGACCGAACAGTTACGCTCGACTCGTCTATCAGTTTGGTGGTTAGCAAGAGAAACGTGCGATCGTCCTCTCATCGAGCCTAGGAATTTTCAGTGAACCGCGAGGACACTTCGTCGCGAGTTCGACTTGGTTGAACGCGTTGACACACTCGCGCGCTAACAGAGCGCAGTTAAAAGAGAATTCAGTGGTGCGTGCACCGGTGCACGCGAATACGTAATTTCAAGGAGAGAGATTGTGAGACTGAAGAACGCGACGTACCGCTCGGTCCGGGTGAATTAATGGGGTGCTTGTGCGAATGTGACCTGGCCGCCCCGCGCACGGGGACCAATAGCTCCTCGGGGTCGTCTTCGGACAGTGACGGTCAGACTGACGAGGGGTTCGTTGGTGATTCGCAGGGATTCTTCCGGCGCAGCATTCAGCAGAAGATCCAGTACCGACCCTGTACGAAGAACCAGCAGTGCAGCATCCTGCGGATCAACAGGAACCGCTGCCAGTATTGCCGATTGAAAAAGTGCATTGCCGTCGGAATGAGCCGCGATGGTGAGTCTCTCAATATCTATTACAAACCCTTACCTCGTTGATTAGTTAATGCTGTCTACGCGGCGATATTACGAGCAAACGTTCAATCGTGCGATACGTCCAGTGCACGCTCTCCCTTTCGTCGAGCGAGACGCGTATTTCTGCCGAAAAATCGTTTCTAGAATGTGGAGTGCCGGGTCGTTGACCGTTTGCGTAACGCCGCGCCGTTCCCCGCGACACAGGCAGGAGTGTCGCAATGGGCGAAAGTGGCCGGTTCGCCGTTTGAGAAAGCAGCCGCGATTATGTGCCCCTCTCGATACGCGCGATGAGCTTCTTGCTTTCTTTTCGAAACATTCGGCCCGATCCCGCCCGATGACCTCTTTCCCGCCGCGAAATTCTCGGCTGCTAGTAGATTCGATCGGCGCGCAGACCAAACGCGAGGTCGTCGACCCACAGCCGCGTCGGTCCGCCGCGGATGCAACTATAGTACTTAATTCTCCGGATATATGGCCACCGATCGGGACCCGGGATTTGCCATATATCCGGAGGGATGAATTTCCTAGAATCGGTCAAGCGACAATAATTGAGGGAGGAACATAGGTAGGACTCAATGCTAGCAAGAAATGTTTTGAACAAAAGTTATAGGTACTACGACTACCTATAAAATAAGATTTTATACGATTTTATTGTACCCTCAATATTTCCTGAGTAATCGTCACGAGTATTAAATTGATTCTTCAGTAAAGGAGTACTAATTTATTGTTCATAACCCGTTAATTATTGATCATAGTGAAAAATGTTTCAAATAAGATCCTATGCAATTTCCTTGTAACTCGAATAGTTTCTAAATAATCGTAACATGAAACTGATTCCTGAAAAAGAACAAACATAAATTAGACTCGAGGCTCGATTTTTATTGTTAGCTCACAGCATTCGAGATCGCGTCTCTAAAAGTTCGTTTAACTCCCATAATCGCGTTTGTACTTTACATATCCAACGCTCGTTATCAAGAAGCAGCTTATTACTGACAATCTACAATGATTAGAATTTTATTTAGACAAATTTCTGTTGATCGAGTCGGATAGTAAGTTCGATAGCAAGCGTGGTTCTCGAGGTCAACAGTCGGGCATTGCTCGGCTTGCATGCGACTCCGCGTCCATAGAAAGAGTACCGCTACTCGCCGCTACGTACCCGGTGACCCTTCCACCTCCTTCGGCGCGCGATTCCCCACTTCCTCGATCCGAGTACACTATCGCGATCATCTCTCCTTCCACCGCGCCTCGCATCTCCTCCTAGCGATCTCCATCCCTACCGGATCACGTCCCGGCGACGACCGACAACGCGCCGTCGCGTGGCGCTACGCTTCGTGCGGAGACCTCGCGAACTTCTTACCCCTCGATCGTGTCCCTCCCTACTCAGACTCTGTCCCCTCCGTTCGTTTATAGTCAGCCACCTGGTGCTCGGGCGCATGCTCGATTAACAGACTACGGCCTGGCTGATGTTGACTGACTCGTACTACTGGCACTTCGCGAGCGAACGTTCGCGCAGAAACTTGTCCTAGGTAATCGCGCTCGTTCCTAGTCAGACTTACCGTGTTCGTCGATTGGCCACTCGTCGGACTTCTTAAGCGTTATTATGTATCCAGGGATGATATAATTTAGTTCCGGACAGTTTAGGCTGTCCTTGATGAAACGATTCATGAGCTCAGGTAGTTTGCGTTTTATGAGCTTAGGTTTTACGAGAGGTCGAAGCGACACGGAATTGGCATCGGGGGAAGAGTACAGTTAGGCGTTCGGGAATGATCTTGACGACGGACACGGTGACGATGTCCTTGTAGTAGACCGGTAGAAGCCCGTCTAGCGGTGGAGTTCGTACGTGACTCCAAACCGCGCGCGTTATGAATCGCGATCATGATGACCTCCGTACAGGTGGACCGGTCCTCCCGCGATCCTGCTCCTCCTTATTCGTTCGAGTGCAATTAATTCGAGGCACGTAAACTGCCCGATACGTAAACATGATTAACGCTAAACCTACTGACAGTTTTTATAGACTAATATATAGCATTTCTTACATTCGAGTACAATTTACTGTTGGCATTGGTACTTCCGTTCAGAACCAACTAATAATTACAACTTCAAATATTACCAAACGACTTTCGTTTTTATTTCTTATGAAAGAATTCAGAAACGTTTATTACCGTGATGGGTTCGGTGTTAAGAGTGGAATCGTCGTGGGGAGGTTGATCTCGCGTAGGGTACGATAGCCGATGACGGGAAAAGGAGATCGATCGTCCGTGAACAGATAAGTCCGACAGCTGGTGACAGGGCAAATAGCCAGCGAGCCGAGGGGTTGGCCAAGGTCGCCGAGGGTAGCTTACCCCCGGCAAAGGAAGCTCGCATCTGCGCACACGAACGTCTCGCCTCTCTGCCAACGGGTCCTCTCTCTCCGTCTTTCCCTGACCCGTCGGCGTCCTTTCTTCGTCGGAGGAAGCGAGACATCGCGTACGTCACTAACACGCATAGACTCGGCTACTCATACGTGCAACCCTCCGAGTGGTTGTGTGGCTGGCCGATACGCTCGCCGCGTACATTCGCTCGCTATATAGTATATATAGGTCGGCGGTACGCCTCATGCGGCTGTCGCTGAAACCAAGTTCAAGGCCAAAGGCTCGGCAAAGGCCACAATCGTGGCCGACGCCGATGGTGGGAGTCGTTGATGGCTGAATAAGTGGAGGGGCTGTTGAACGCGACCCGTGGAACATCACTCAGTCGGCGGTGATGCTGTCTCGCGTTTGCACGCGTTTTACTGTCGCGCTCCTTTCTTCGACTCCGTCGCGCCGTGTGCGTACAGCAAACCCGAGCGTGCACGCGCGAAAAATAACGTCGTCGGAGTGACTACTTGACCGCGCAGCGACGATAGTCAGCCGATAGCCGTGGTTCAATCGCAGGCAAGAGGAAGCGTAGATATAAACGGGCGACAGTTTAGCCGCGTGTATGCTGTGCCGCGCGAGTTACAAGAGTGACCGTTCCGATGGGAGGTTGATTTCGGTGCGCAGTGCAGTTCGCTCCGAAGCTAAACGCCGCAGACACGATTAAGAGGTTTTTCGTCATGGGAGACGAGTTACCTATATTGAAGGGAATCCTCAACGGAAATGTCAACTATCCTAATGCACGTAGGTGTCGAGAAGTCAACGCGTGCCTGTGTTCTTCCCACGAAAATACGTATCGATTGTTTCCCTTTCCTCGTCGCGGTGCTCGTGACTTTCTAACGGAGATGGATATATTCGTAGCACGAGGCCAAGGCAGACGGCCACTTTCGTTTCTCGCGAGAAAGTCGTGCGCGCTTTCCCCTCTCGATTTTTTTTCTCATCGCAAATCGACCCGCGGCGCGGCCACACGGCCGCGTTCCACCCGGTGCAGTGATACCGACGAAAAATGCATACCGTACGGTGTTCCCCGTGACGTTGCCGGAGATCAATTAAAATAAGGAAAACGCGGAGGTGTCTTTCGCGGAAAGTCACGCGTTACAGTTTCCCGGTACATAACTCGGATAGGAAAGCAAGCGCGGTCGAAGGCCGACGCGTTACCGCGTCCGTTGCATGATTCATCCATTGATCGCATTAACTATTCATCGACGCGTCCTTCCTCCTGCGTCCGCCACTGTACCCGACTGCCGTCGCCTCTCTAACCGTCGGCGATCCGTCTGCTTCTGCTTATAGCGGTGCGATTCGGCCGTGTGCCCAAGCGTGAGAAGGCCAGGATTCTGGCTGCTATGCAGCAAAGCTCCCACAGCCGCTCTCAGGAAAAGGCAGTAGCCGCCGAGCTGGAGGACGAGCAACGGCTACTCACCACCGTCGTTCAGGCACATCTGGACACATGCGACTTCACTAGGGACAAGGTGGCCCCGGTCCTGGTCAGAGCCAGAGAAACGCCTAACTACACCGCGTGTCCACCGACCTTGGTCAGTATATATATACTTATATATTACGTACATTCTTTCGACTCGTTCACTCGTTATCTTTTATTGCTCGCTTTGTACACGAGTTTCATCGCGTTTCGGATAGTACAATTTTATTACTGCTTACGTCAACGCAGATCCTTGGGATCATCCGACGTTCTACGCGGAAGCGGGACTAGTCGTCCTCCACGGCTAGAACCAGGAAATTGAACTCTTTTCTGCATTCCGCGACGAGGCACAATGTTTGCAAAGAGAAATCAAAATTTTGTTAACAATAAAATAAATAATTCGCTGTTCAAAAAATGAAATTAAACAAGTAAATTCTACAGATTTTTATTTTAACAAGAAATTAATAGATAACACGTAAACTGGAGATAATAGTCGCTCTCCGATTCAATATTAATTTATCAATTGAAATACTCGCGATTTTTCTCAAAACGGGTCGTTCTTCAATTGAAATTATGACCGCACTTCCAACCTCGATAGCGTCTTAAAAAATGGTTCTTTGTTCGTAAATAGTTTTTCAGTGATAAACTTCACGAATTTCTTGAAGCTTCGTGCTGTAAATCACATATCGATATTTAAACGCCTCGTTACTCGAGTAAAATATTTTGTATTTTTTTTCGAACTCCTCACTTGAAATCCAATACGTTCCAAGTATGTACAATCAATATAAACTGACGTCACCTACTAGTTCATAATTCAAACGGATCTACCTAGTAAGCAAGAATTTTCAACAAAATTCCTTTCTTCGACATAAGCTTGCGTGCGTCTATAAATTTTTACCTTAATATTTTACTTGAGTATTAAAGTGAAGAGCGTTGTAAATACTGAATTCTGAGACGAAAACACAGCAACGCGTAGCAACGTTCATTTCGCGTCTAATGAGGGTCATGTTCCTTTCTTTTGTTACAGGCATGCCCCCTGAATCCAAATCCCCAGCCATTAACCGGGCAACAAGAACTACTACAAGACTTCTCGAAGAGGTTCTCGCCGGCGATCCGAGGCGTGGTAGAATTTGCGAAACGCATTCCTGGATTCACGTTGCTAGCGCAAGACGACCAGGTGACTTTACTAAAGGCCGGCGTGTTCGAGGTGTTACTGGTCAGGCTCGCGTGTATGTTCGACGCCCAAACGAACAGCATGATCTGCCTGAACGGACAAGTGCTCAAACGCGAATCGATCCACAACAGCAGTAACGCGAGATTCCTGATGGATTCGATGTTCGACTTCGCCGAGAGGGTTAATTCCTTGCGACTATCGGACGCTGAGCTCGGCCTGTTCTGCTCAGTAGTAGTAATCGCCGCTGATAGACCTGGACTGCGTAACACCGAACTGATCGAGCGTATGCACAACAAATTGAGGAACGCTCTTCAAACGGTGCTGGCCCAGAATCATCCCCAGCATCCAGACATCCTTCGAGAGCTATTGAAGAAGATCCCAGACCTGAGAACTCTGAACACCCTACATTCGGAGAAATTATTAGCCTTTAAGATGACGGAACAACAGCAGCAGATGCAGGCCCAACAGCAGCAGCAACAGACGCAGCACGTGATTACAGTGCAACAGCCACAACAACCTTGGCCGAAGGAAGAGGAACCCGGCTCCTGGGGCTCGGCCTCGGACGTCACCTTGGACGAAGCTGTGAAAAGTCCGTTGGGTAGCGTGTCGAGTACCGAGAGCACCTGCAGCGGAGAAGTCGCCTCCTTAACGGAATATCACCACGTGGCTCCTCCGAGTGGTCACCACGCGTCCAGCGCGCCGCTTCTAGCCGCGACGCTGGCCGGAGGTCTGTGCCCTCATCGTCGGCGAGCGAACTCCGGCAGTACGAGCTCCGGCGAGGACGAACTTCACCGCGCGTCGCTCTCGAAAACGCCTCAACCCCCTCAGTGCCCGCGATTTCGCAAGTTGGACTCTCCTAGCGACAGCGGAATCGAGTCAGGAACTGAGAAACCTGACAAACCGGCTAGCAGCAGCGCGAGCAGCGCGCCTACCTCGGTCTGCTCCAGCCCGCGTTCCGAGGACAAGGAAGTGGAAGACATGCCTGTGCTAAAACGAGTGCTCCAAGCGCCGCCGTTGTACGACACCAACTCTTTAATGGACGAGGCTTACAAGCCTCACAAGAAGTTCCGAGCGCTGCGTCAGAAGGACAGCGCGGAGGCCGAGCCAGCTGTGATCGTGCAGCACACGCAATCCCAGTTGCATCTGCATTTGACCTCGCCGCCGGCGCGGAGTCCGTCGAACCAGCCGCAGCAGATTCAATGCCCTCAGACGGCGAGTTTGTTGAGCAGCACGCATTCGACGTTGGCCAGGAGCCTGATGGAGGGGCCGCGGATGACGGCTGAGCAGTTGAAGCGCACGGATATCATTCATAACTACATAATGCGCGGTGAGGCCAGCCCGAAATCTCCGCCCGTGTCGCCGTCGCCGGCGGAGCAGTGCGCGTCGACGACTACGATCATCGCGCGTACGTCCCAAGGATCTCAAGGGTTGCTACAATGCGCGACGAGCAGCTACTCGACGAGCAGATGGCCGGCTACCTCTGTCATCACGACGACGACGGGCGCCCGGCAGCAGCATCAGCAGCAACAGCAACAGTCTTCCTCGGACTACCTCATGGTCGGTAACTCGCCGGCATCGTCGCCAAAGTACCTGTCCGCGGCGGCGACGAGTAGTACGAGCACGAGTCCGCGGCCAGCGTCGAGCACCGCGGCGACGCTCGTGCTGTCCGGCTGCCCGAGCAACATGATGGAGCTGCAGGTGGACATCGCGGACAGCCAGCAACCGTTGAACCTGTCGAAGAAGTCGCCGTCCCCGTCGCCGAGGCCGCTCGTCGGCCCGTGCAAGGCTCTGTCCCTCGAGGCGTAGTGCGAAATCCCGTGATCAGACCGATCAAAGAGCGAAGGGGGTAACGCCTTCACCGGTGAGCGCACGGCCCGTGGTGTTGTTTCTATTCATTTCGCTCGCGACTGACGCGCGTTGTCGTTGGTGTCGCGATAAACTGATGTTCTGCTTCGCGTCGCTCCCTCCTCCCGTGTGACGGACGATGGAAAAGTGCCAGGACGCTCAGAGCGCGTGATAAACCAAATAATTTATTAATTTAAACTATATCGATATTTGCGCGAGGACAGCGACGAGGATGACAGTCGTCCGGGGCCGCGACGGTCCCGGTGATACGTGATATAATAACGTCGTAAAGGGGAGGAGAGTGTTTGTGCATGACGCGGGAGGGACCGTCTGTTTCTGATCGTATTTTGTTTCTTTACTCTTTACGTGTCGTAATTCGATGGACGCTGAATCGAACGCTGGACACGCGAGTGCCCGATAGACAAGGAGATGCAAGTGTCGTGTTTGGAATTCACCCGCATAAACGGAAGTTAACACCTGACCATCCACCCACCTACCACCCATTGACGAGCTGCGGTAACAACGCGAGAGGGGAGGCTTCGTTCGAAGTGATTTAGAACGACGGCCCTGTCGATGCCCCTTCGCACGAGCTGGAGGAGCAGGAGCAGGAGGAGGAGGAACAGGAGGAGGAGGAGGAGGGGGGAGTACAAGGTGAGGAAGAGGAATTCTGTGAACGCGAGGAAGGGGAGGATCGAGAGTGTTGCAGATAAAGAAATGAGAAATAATCTATCTTACATGTGATAATCATGGAAATCGCGCATCCTGTACAGTACTCCACCTCATTCATCGATCATCTACTCTACTATAATTATTGAATATTATTAAAAAGTAATTAATATTATTGTAACATGTGTAAGGTATAATAATCGTAAACGAAGAAACGTTATCATCTTGTGTATGTGCGCGTAGAGAAAAGTAAAAGGACGAGTGTCTGTGAGAAAAAGAGTACGTGCGAGAGAGAGTGAGAGAGAATTGGTGCATGAGAAATCGACCAGGAACAAAACAAAAAAAATTAAGCGAGATGCAAACGTGATGCGAGCGAGTGGAACGCGTGAGCGTGCATGTGCAAGTGAGTCGGGGCAAAAATCGCAGAAAAAAGTGAATTCGAACGCGGAAAAATTGTATCGATAGGAGTAAAATGATAAATGATAACGAAGAAAGAAAGGAACGAGAAGTGATGAGAGGAACGGCTTCTTTTAGCAGTCGGAAACGTAAGTTTAGAGGAACGACGTATTCTTCTAAATATGTATATGAGACTGATCCGGCCCGCCGCCGCGGCCTCCAGAGTTTGCAATCAACCAGTACGTATATGTTTGTAAAAGCGGACAAATTTGTGTCTCGTCTCCGTCTAATAAACGAGTCTGACCAATAAAATGTTGTCTATATAGTTTCCTGTTCTTCTCTCAAACCATCCAGACCTCGACACCACGTCGAGACCATCCCTTATGTTAAAAAACTAAAAGATAAAAATAAAATAGGTAGAGCTACGTGTTCGCACGTTCGGGTAAAAAATGGAGCAACGAGATGGACCCGGTTAGCGTAGCGCGGAGACGGGACGCAATGTGACGAATTAGGAAGTGAGAGCGTGTGAGATGCGTGCGTGCGCGAGCGAGCGAGAGAGAAACTGGAGCACGGAGAGTGATGAGGAAAGCTTTAGAACGACGAGAGCTGATTTAATTAAACAGGCAAACGGTACCAGAGAATATCGCGCGGTAGTAATCGGCATTACAAAGAAAAAAAAAAAACGAGACGGAAACAAGAAAGAACGTAGTGTATATAGTAGTAGATTCGTAAGGCTAAGTCCTAGGAGGCGCGAGTGAACATTTGCTTTACTTTTTCGAAAAACGCTCGGTAAGAGACAGAGGGAAATTAGTAGAGGGACGAGAGAAGCCGGAGAGATTATGAACGCGGCGGGCCGCCGTGTTGTCGAGTCGTCCCGCAACCCTGTTTTGCCCCTCCACCCCCGCCGAAGCCCCGTAGTGGTGCAGCCGAGAAGCATCGACAGGACACAGCATAAGGCAAATAGAACAGGGAATTATTGTTAAAACAGATGCTAATGGTAACAAGAAAATAGCACACTGGATCGTGGCGAGAGAACACGCAGCAACCATAGGGAACACGAGAAAACGCAACGCTGAATGTAACGACCGACGATTATACATGTGCACAGACGAACGCCGAGAGGAACGCGTAGGCCGCGGAGAGGAGAGAAACGCGTACAGTATATTGTGCGTTAGCTAGACACCGCCGAGAAATCAGTATGACGAGTGAGAAAGTAAGAGAGACCGAGTGAGTGCGAGAATAATTGTAAGGGCAAAATATGTAAACGCGAGATCACGGAGGAACGAAGGAAAACAGTTAGAGACGGAGATAGAGATAAATCTGCTCGATGGGCACGCAGAACACACCGTTGCTACATTTTTTGAGCGCAGCACCGTTCGGATCCCTCCTCGATATCACGCAAGCTGAAACGTTGAGACACACGAACAGAGAAACCCCGAGACGACCTTCGTATTAGGAAACCGCTCAGTGTATTTATTGTACTCGAAGACTAGAGTCATTCCCTCTTTTCACGCTGTGTATCAATCACAACCGACAGACGATGACACACGAAGACACGTACAGATACACATACACACACACACACACACGCCTCCTTCCCCGACTCGTTTTCGATCCCTCTTGCTGTCACCCGTGCTAACGACCCCCGGAAACGAACGCACCCTTGTTTCCTTCCTGCAGATTTAGCCGAACCCCGGTAGAGGAGAGCCAAGCTTGAAACAGTTTCGTCGATCGACCCGCGACCGTCCTGGTTTTAATCATGCGCGTATCATATATCTAATTACGCAGGCGGTCGCAATTATTATTTCGCATCTCAGCTAATTGTGACAGAACTGCAATTCTTGTGAACCTCCCCCGTCCGAGTATAACTGTCCAGAGAGCGAGAGAGAGAGAGAGAAAGAGAGAGAGAGAGATTGAGATGTCTTATTTCTCCCGAGATTCCTAATAATGTTTTACACGGTCCCAACCCTTCCCGAACAGTCCTCATTATCTTGGATATGTCCCCCACAAGCGAACTAGCGTTGATATTCGTAATACTTGTTATGCATAAACTACACATAATGATTATTATAGTAAACGATTACATAAAGTATGATATATTTCTCTATCCATTAAGAAAGGAGGAACGCAAGCAGCTGTTGTTTCTTGGTGGAAGAACCTCGACGAGAAACCCGTCGTAAGCGAGAGTATTGGCAGAGTGCGAACAACAATGAGCTATTGGGAATGAGAGAGAGAGAGAAAGGAAGCGTAAGGGAAAATAGTAATAATAAAACGGTAATATGAATGGTGGGATGATTTAAAGGAAAAAAAAAAACAATGTAAGGAGGAGAAAATAATACCGAAAGTGTACTGTACTACAATTGCAAGAATACAAACGCAGCCCCGCATATTGCCCAGTGAGCACGTCGTTTTGTACGCTTGGGAGTTGTGAGGTCGTCTGAATAAACATTGTCTGGTGAATTATACAGAAAAAGAGCTTGTCTCATATTTTTGCGCTCCCTCGAAGATCCCTTCTTCTCGACCGGCCCTATTCAACCTCCAATTTCACGTGGAAAATGAAACAATCATAAAACAATTTCACATAATTGAGAGGATAGGCTAGGTTGGGTAAATCTTTGTTAATCTTTGATCTATGGAAAATGCTTCTCGCAATTCGTTATTTCTTCTAATTCCATCGTCGTCATTGAGGCTGCAGTCGAGTAAAAACCAGGAATCATCGATTCAACACGGAGCCGAGAATCAAAAGGAGCGGCAGGACTATCGGAAGCTGTTCAATCGGAAAAGACGATAGACTCGGCGTCCCGGCGTAAAGATTGAAAGAAATTTATTGAAGTGTGCGGTTAGACTTTGTCGTCGAGAAAGAACTCCTTTGTACCCGGGAACAAAGTATCGTCGGCTGATTGTTTCGCGGTTCTCTCGATTACTTTCTTATTTCCAGCAAGAAAAGGCAGCATTTAACACCTCGAATCGAGCGATCGATCGTGATGAAAACTTTTTTCCCTTTCAATATCGCATCACCTTTTCAAGAGTTTTCAACTCTATAAAGAGATTTGGTGTTTTTAAGGTCTTAAGAATGGCTATACAGTCATTCCCAAAAGTTTATGTACCTTAGAGAAACGCATTTCCACAACCGTGCGAGAAGCCCGACACTTTTTACATACAACAGTTCGACACCGTTCGGACGATCAACGATAACGATAACTCCAAACCGTCGGCCCCGGCAGGTCCTCCACGCGTAACCTGACGGCACGTGGCCGCTCACACCCTCACATACACACACACGCAACTCTCATTCCCACATCTCGAAATTATCGAGAAAGAACCCAGGCGAGTAGAAATTGTGAACGGAAATTGGGTCATTCACGGTACCTTTGACCCCTTAAGCATCCTTTTGTTTGATTCAGTCTTTACTTAGAATGTTTCATTTCCAAAGATATTTCAACTGCGAACAATTCTGCTTAAACACAATAACGAAGCGTCATTTTATAGAGTGTCAGATAGATTCAACTTCATACAACTGCTAACCCGCAGATACGGTTACGAAAGGAAAACAAGCTGCAAAGCTGATTTGATCCTTTCGCACACCCGATCGCCTCTTGGACGGCACCTCCTACGCTTGCCCACGCGTACCAATTCGGCGTCCCACTTGCGAGAGCGAAATAAACACCGAAAAGGAGCAGTGAAAACGAACAGGTGAATCGCGTGAATATTAATCGCCTCGCGCGAGCCGGCGGGGAGTTGCGTAATTGCTCCCGAGAGCACGAGTGAACGATTTCCTCCGTACGAGGGTTTCCATGAACCGGGAGCAGCGCGAGAGCCACGGATTCCCGTAACCCGGCACGGCGGCGCGTGGCACCCCGTGGGCGGTGGTTGCCACGCAACCTGTCTCACCTCTCCGTGTCCTATCGTGAACTTTCGCCTCGCGTTGGTACACTGTCCGTTCCTCCCCCGTCCGAGGTTGCATTATACAGGAGCCGGGTGCATCTGCTGGTATTAAGCCACGCGCACCCTCGACTTCTCTCTCTCTCTTTCTCTCTCGCGTGCTCCTTGCCGCTTCCTTCCCCTCGGTAACGCTCCGATTGCCACAGGACGTGCAACGTGGGCGGAACTAACGTCACTGTGCGTAATAACAGAATTATACCTGTACGCGTCACGTCGGATCGCTTTCAGGTATTTCTCCCTGCACTTAAACGTCTCCCTTGTTCTTCGTACAATTCAGGTAAATCAGGACGCTTCGGGGTACACCTCCTCCTTTTGCCCTACGATTGCGTACCGAGCATGAACTAACAGGAGTCATTCGAATACTAATTGGCAGAGGTACAATACCGTTCGCTTTAATAGCCTCAGGTAGAAATTGACGTACGCCGACGACGCACGTCATGTCAAAGACAGGAATTTTGTTGAAAACATGAACATTTTCGTTGAAAATTCTTGTTTACTAATTAAAACCATTTACATTATGAATTAGTAGATGACATTAGTTTACATTGACGTACACACTTGGAAAATACGTTGTTGCTAGAAATGTAACTATATAACTATGGCTTCTGGTTACCACATGAATAGCCTCAAGTGTTTAGTCACAGTTGATGCTATGCGTTAGAACAAATATTCACAACATTTCATCATTTTACATTAAATTCTGTATATTTACATATCTGTGTTATTTTAACCACGTTTTGCAATAGGCCAGCCAAAACGAAACGAAATATTTACAGAATGCTGCCAATATGGAGAAATCATAAAATCTGTTCAACTATCAAATTTATCGAACGCGAATTTATCGCGCGACGATCAGAGAGGAAAACGGCAGGCCGAGCTCGTTCATAGTCGGAATTCAATTATTGGGCCGCGGCCCGATGCGCCGGGCATTGTCTTCTCAAAGCTGTCGTTCCAGCAGCAACGGACGTGGCCGACTCGAGGCCACCCTTGACTGCCGCTCGTCCCTCGGTGTGTGCCTCGTCCCTGAGCAAACGCACTACATTCCCAGACTGGGATTTAGCCTCCAGGACGCCCTCACGGACACGCCGCCATCCGCCTCGGAATCCAGACCACTACTCCTCCTCCTCCTCCTCCTCTCGTTGTTCATTCTCTGCTTTAAGTTTGTTCTACGCTTGTCCAAGTACCGAATATAGCATTTTTAATAGTAATTCTACTTCTGTCCCATAATAATAGCAGTAAGTGAGTATTTAAACGAGAATTATTGGGAAATGCAGCTGTAAGTTACGTTGTTGCACAAAATTCCGAAGCCTTCAATCAAAATCAATACGTCTGTCATTTGTTTTGACATATCTTCCAACTTTTTAGGTTGACCTAATTATTACGAATTATACGTATAATTATATATTGTAGGCAATATGATCGTTTCATCAGTCTTATTTATCCACAGAAGAAATTATTTTATATTTATCCATATACCATATTATATACCATATACACATAGTATCTATAATTATTTACATTTATCCATAGAAAGAATTAACCAAATTACGAGGGTTTCTAAAAAATATCTAAGGGATTCTAAAAAATTATTTTACTAATAAACAATTTAATCATGTAATTAATTCCACACATACTTCTCATCATTCATGCATATTTCAAATAAAAATGAACTCTTAAAAACCGAGAGGGCTCGTTGAACCAGAAACAGTTCGAAGTGTCGGGTCCATTCGCGCCTCGAATTCGCTGAGCCCTGTCGAATTTTACATCGTCGCGTAAGTACACAGAGGAATCGTCGAGAGGGACGGGAGCAAACACTCGAGACGGAAGCGTGAATCGGGCATAAGTGCGGTCGGAGTACATAAGGCGGCGCGTTCGCGTTCAAGGTCCGAGCGAGGTCGCAGACACATTCGAGGAGCGGACAAGCGGAGCATCCCCCCTTGCGCTGCGCGAGAGAAACCGAAACCCTCCCCGTCTACCCCTCGCCCCCTTATCAATACGCGAGACAACGAGGCGGCGGATGTGGAGCTCAATGAGACTTTGCATCGTCCGCTCTTTCCGCTCGCGACGGATCTCCGAGCCTCTCACACTCCGTATTCTCTTACCGTTCCAACCCCTGCCAATGTTCATGATTCTTTCGCTTTTTCATTCATATTGCTTATACATACATCGAGATACAACGTGTCAAGTAAATATCGTAATTTCTGTTCACGTCGCAATTTTGATTCACTCGATTTTTCTATAATGCAATTTCTAGCAATGCAAAATTATGGGAGAATGAATATGACATCGAATAGGAATTGTGAACGATAATTTATTTTTTGCTCCTGCTATTTGAAGGGATGAAATTAATTTTCTTTCTTTACAGAACATTTCACTATTTATTATTAATATTCAAATATTGTATATTATTTTTATTATTTTATTCGACGTCCGTATTTGCCTGTTGGAATCCTTAACGCGATATTGACACGAGACCGAAAACGAGCGAGGATCGAAGGAGAAAAAGAGCTGACGGAAAAGGGTGACAAAAGGGACCCGGCTTGCGAGCAAACACAAAGCGGCCGGTTTATTGGACGAATACGTCGAGGCCAAGGGCGTTCATTTGCATGACTATAGATCGAGGATTTAAAATAAAATATGTCCGCGCGGGTCATGTGGTGAAAATATTTCCGTTCGTTTATTTCTACAAACACCGATAACGCAAAGTGTGAGGCAACATAAAGTGCAATGTAAACGCGGTGGAGTATTAATAATCCAGGTAATGGCAATGCAAACGTGGTAATGCGAATGTGTTAGCCGGGGAGCAATTTAATAATAACAGAAAACCTATCGATAAAACGGATCGAAACGTACGGTTCTTATCTTCATTCATGGACACGGCGGGTGTATACATATAATAGTACGCGAAGGCTGATAGAAAATCTAGATTGCGCGTAGCATTGATACTATTTGTGAAAGCAAATAAGAGGAGACACGATGCACGAGTTTAGATTAGCGAGCGTCGTCGTAAAAACTCCTATTGAAACATATGTGTTTCATATTCTAGATTGCGACTACGTAGAATAAACCATTTCCAATATGACTGTAGAAAGTGAGCTCATAAATAGGAATTTCATTCTTATTTCAAACATTGTAATATAAATGTTCTTGGACATTGAATGAACTTTTTATATTATCTTAAAATCAGCAGTCTAGTTAAATTGTATTGGATTTGTATGTACAATTATATAAAAGTTTCTAATCAAGAATTTCTGAAAGTCATATTTAATAAGACTTTCGAATAATAGAAAGAATTATTAAAATTCTGTTTCATATCATTTTAATTTACCAATGAATTTCTCTCACTTTCATTCAATAGCGAAATAAACTTAGCCGAGGAAATTATTTCTACCAGCGTTCAAGTTTTGATAAAGTGGTTTAAGACTCCTCAATGGCTGTATTTAGTTTTGCTTTCTGTTATTTACCGGGTGATCGACGGGGGTTGAGAGACCGAAGCTCCCCTTTATTAGACCCGTGCCGCTCTTCCGGGTTAAAGGTCTCTCGTCCTTCGAGTGGCAACAGGAGCAGCAGCTCGTGCCGGGGTCTTCCACGTGGCAAGGTCACGACGCCTGCGAAAAACCTTGCCCGGATCTTTCCACCCCTCGTCGAAGGGAGAGTTTACGATCGTCCGCCTACTCGAGGCAAGGCAACCGCGCACCCCATCGCACCCCGTGTATTTCTTCCTGTACTCACGTCCCGTGACACCAAATAAAAAGATGATTCACTCGCTCATTCACCACGCAATCTGCCTTATATCATACGAAATTAGAACAGATTTCTGTTATTTTTATCAAAACAGACTGATATATTAGAAGAATTAATTGTCGCTAACTGTGACACTTCCACATAAATGCTTCTCTAATTCGCTTTGCATAAATGACGTTTCGTATGCAGATGTTAAAGCTGAAAATTGTACTGTGAATTTTCTTGGAACACACGCCTGCAGATTCTTATTTTTCTCTTGAATCGTTAATAGTTTAGTAACGAGAAATACACGTGCCTGCTTGAGACTCTATGAATTATTAAAGAACAGATTACTCTAAAAGGTATATTTCTCTTCAGTTTGTACATGATTGTGCAATTCCTCTGTTGTATGAATTATTAAACATTGAGACGCCTCGGTTGAAATACTTAGAATTAATGAAAAACAGAGGATTATACATAGTATTTTTCTCCCTTTGCTAGTAGCCATGAACTCCATTACTTACTTGAAACTTCCACCCTCTGTTCATTCAATTTCAATAGCCTTGTCCACCTACCCATACGTTTTCATCAGATCCACTTCCTCGAAAGGGGATGAAATCTAAAAGAAGATCGTCTTCCCTTATCGCTCCATCGTCCCGGCTTATTCCACGACGACAAAGGAAATTCTTGTGTCTTAGGATTAGGAAAAATATTTCTATCGAGTATAAAAATATGTAGATAAAAATAGAAAAGAATATTTGACTAATAATTTATTTCTCCTTTTTTTCAATTTATTTGTTTTCTTTATTTTTGTTCGCATTATACGCAGAATTCGTTAGGTAATTTTTCCGCGAATTTTATTATCTCT
Organism: Ceratina calcarata; assembly: GCF_001652005.2. NCBI lineage: Eukaryota > Metazoa > Arthropoda > Insecta > Hymenoptera > Apidae > Ceratina > Ceratina calcarata. The sequence continues at coordinate 50,533 of NW_017168153.1, read as the reverse complement.
GTTATTTATTTTTGATAATCGATAAGATGATTCGACGGCTCTTCCGCGTTCTTTCGCCGATTAATGACACTTGCCGTCTGTCATTTTCCCGGGAAACCGTCGTAGAGGGGTTCCTGAGTTAAATTTCTTCCCCCGTTCCGCTATAATAAATTCGACCTGTCTGAGTTACAGGGCTCATTCATCATTGGGGCTACTTCGTGGGATAAGACCACGATATAAATCTCTTTCCGTATTTCATCTCCGGCCCTGTAGTTTCCCTGCGCAATCGCTGAAAAAATAGAAGTCGATGGACAAGAGGATGCACATAAATCAATTTGTACCATTCTATGTTACTACATAAACAACTGTTTACTTATTTAATGACCTGTCCAGAAATCCTACAGTGTCTGTCCAAATCCTTAACAAGTAAAATAATACAGAACAGTTACAGAGTTAAAATAATACAGAACAAAGTTCTGAAATGAGAAATTTGACAAAATAATTGATTGATCATGATTAAATTACTTGGCAATAATTAAAATTTCCAATTGCTGGAACTGTGATGTCATAGACTAGGAATCGATTATCTCATTACTGATTATATTCTCCTGATACAACAGGACATTCACGAAACGAAAAATGTTTGAATTTCAGACTTTCTATTAGGAGAATATGAAAGGATAAGAGGTGGCATGAAGGAGCAGCATGAAGCTGACATTCCTGGAAATTATGTCGTTTCCCAGAAATTTTAGGAATCCATGCTACTCCCTACGATATGATATTCTCCTGATGCAAATTCCAAATTCCAAAAACCCAAAATTTGTGGATTTGGTATTAAGAGAATTTGATATCATAGTAGGTGACATGAATTCCTGGGAGTGACGTCATTCCTCATTTTGTATTAGGAGAATATGATAGGATAGGAGGTGGCATGAGTTTTTAGAAATTACGTCGTTTCCCAGAAATTTTAGGAATTAATAGCTCTTCATTGATTATATTTAATACGATTTTCAAAATGAAAAAATTATGCATTTTCGGATTTTTTATTAGGAGAATATGATAGGATAGGAGGTAGCATGAATTTTTAGAAATTATGTCGTTTCCCAGAATTTCTAGGAATTCATACTACTTCCTATGATGTCATGTTCTGTTGATATAAAATCCCATTCCTGAAAGAAAAATTTGTAATTTTAAAGAGAATATGAGAGCATAGAAAGTAACATGAATTCCTGGTAATTTCCAAGAATGTTCATTTTAAATTCTTTTTTCTCATTTCTATCCAACGAGGTTGACACGAGAAAAGCATTGGTTGTGAATAAAGTTAAAGTAAAAAAACGTTCGGATTTCCTTTATGCACTTGATTTATTAAGTACACATCGTAAAGCGCACAATACAATAATTTAGAAGAAGAGACGTAAACATGACATTCACACTTTTTTACAAGTAACAGCTACAAACATTCTGCGATTCCGCGCATATAGTGAACAGTATTTTTCCTGTTGGGTTTTTTTTTCGCAGACGCTTTTATGCAATAGCCGAGCATTTCCGAGTCCAAGGTAACGCAAGGGACACGTGCCTCGCGATAACCGAAGTTTATGTGCCCGAAGGCGATTCGGAAATCGATGGAAATAAAATTGGTGTACAAAAAAGAAATGATAAATTCGCAGTCGTTTCCATGCAAGAAACTAATTAAACGAAGGCGTGACGGAGTATTCATCGCAAGGGAATTTGTATCCATTGATGACTGTTTACGAGAGAGATGACGTGTGCGTCAATAACCCGTTAACACCGGCCTTGGAATAGTAACTAACGTTCGTGTTAATTCCTTCGCCTCGTGTGACGATCTCAATTACATCTGTGAAAGAATTCCCTCTGCTGCGTACTACACGCAACTTGCGTCGTCCCTGACTCTTTCGCAGCTTTAAACTGTCTAACCATAAACATTCCAACCCTCTTAATTTTTGTATATAAAAATACATGATACACAACAAGATTTACTAATACAGTTTTACTATCATCCCATATAATTAAAGATTCTTGTTTCTACTTATGTTCAGCTCTCAAGGCACGCATATAAGCAAATAATAATTTTTCTCTAACAATAACTCAGTTCCTATGTATAAAATGTGTAAACAGAAAAACGTTTAATAATTGATACATTATTTTGTGAAGGACTTCATCACAAATTCCTGGTTTTAATTAATGTTGACATACGATAAGAAAATGAATTTCTATACATAAAAATACACGATATAAAATAAGATTTACTAGTACAGTTGTACATATGTATAAACATGAATGCTTGTTTGTACTTACTTTCAGTTCTCAAGGCATGCATATCAGCATTTAATTTTTCCCTGAGCTGATATCATATTGTATTTTATTAAGTATACAAGTATAAGTTTCGTGACGATTTATTGAGGGCACACCGCGGTCCGGCAAGGACGATCAGGGAGCAAGACGTTGGGAATCGGTTGGCTCCTGATCTAGAACGAGCAGATAGAATGTTGAGGTAAATCGGAATGGAATATCGCGATCAGGGTTACGGTAAAAGTGTGCCGGGTGTCGGCAGAGCCTAGAAGCTGAGGTCGCGTTTGCATCCAAGGGTGCGAACCTCTAATCAAGCCTTCGCTAGCAATCCTACACGTCTCGCAGAACCGATCGTCTTAAGCGGAATTAAACAGAACTTTATATGCTTCATGCATAATCATAGAAATATTGTATTAAAAAAAAACCTTTAAAAAAAGTATTATATAGAAAAAGTCAGTATTTATTTAGAAAAACGTGGAAAATAATACTTGCTGTAATTTTGGCAATTTTAATTGTTCTAAAAAATATTGGAAAGGAGTAAATAGCATCCATTACAAAGTCGATGGAGAAAGGGACTGGCCGAGTGTTCGTAACAAGTGAAAACAGTGTTGCATGGTTTCCGGGAAGATTTCAATTTGCCCTCGTTTCTCACGTGTCGGCACGGTAATAAAAGAATAATGTAAGTGCCATATGTTCACCGCGTCGGAGCACGTGTAACGTTTAACGAAACGAGAGTGAGAGAAATTTCGTTGCCCGCCGGATGCAGGTAGCTATGTACATCCTACAGGAGTAGTTTCACGCTGAGTTCCTGGTTCACTCTGGAATTCAGCTTCGTTCCGCGTGGAATCCTCTGGAGAATGGTCTCTGGAAAATTGTTATCGAGAATGGAAAATTGTCTGAATAGGTCACTGAGTTCTCCGTTTAATTTAATGTGCCTTGGGAAAATTTATATAGGAAGTATTTTTTGTTTTGCCAAGTACAAAATCTATCGAAGTAATCTATTATAACTTTCTAGTTTATTTGGAATAGAATTCTGATTTAAAGTTTCTGATGTCAATGGACGTAATATCATCTCAATTTTACTTGAAATTCTTCATTTCAAGCAGATTGATATCTGAATAGGTCATTGACTTCTCTGTTTATTTTAATCTGTCTTAGGAAAATTTATATAGCAACCACTTCTTCTTTTGCTAAGTAAATGATTTCCATTTTTACTATTATAATTCTTTAGTTTATTTGGAAATCAATTATGATCTAAAGTTTTTAATACTAATGTACGGTATATCATCTAAATTTTATTTGAAATTCATCGTTTCCTTCAGATTGATCTCTGAATAGACCACTGACTTCTCTGTTTAGAATTAGTAAACAAGTTAAAACGACTAAGTTTGAGTGGATAAAAAATATATACCAAAATATCAGTAGTTCAAATGTTAAAGTTTCTGACATCAATGAATAAAATGTAATTTAAATTTCACTTGGAGTTCCTCATTTCCTCTACGTTGATCTCCTCAGGCCTGGTGTCATTGCCTGTCACGGAGCGGGAAAAAAAAGGAGAGCAGAATGAGGAAAGTTGGCGACGATCAAGGACAGAGCCCCGATAAGGCACTCGGCGTTATCGCGGAACATTATCGGTTTTGACTCGATCGATTTCACGGTTGCCGAGTGTTCTCGGAACGACGCACGCCGCCGCGTCGTCATTCCGTTCGCACGTACCTGTGTGCGTGTGCAAATCGATTTAACCGTACGCCTGGTACCCTGAATTAAGGATGTATAGGCTATATACTTAAACAATGCTAGCATGTTGAATTTGTTATTATAGATTCCTATTATTATTAAAAAGCTAAAATTATAGTGATTTCAAATTTTTCATAGGTAATAGTATC
>NW_017168153.1:39704-46099 GCF_001652005.2 Ceratina calcarata | reverse complement strand
TTCTATACTTTTTAGCACGTAGCTATTTATTATTAGCATTATTCTTCCGACGTCTGATTTCTTTTTAATTATAGGAAATGCGTTTTTCTAAGGTACATAAACTTTTGGGATTGACTGTATAACCAATACATTCTTAAAATAGCAGTAGTTAAACAATATTAAATTGTCTCACAAAGTAATTAGAATAAGGAATGATAATGTTTGTGTAAGAAAAGGATTTGAATGAAAATGTTTTCGAATTTCGGTGCTTCGTTCGAATAAAAGTTTGGCGGGCCGACTCATCGCGGCCTCCTGAAACGTATTGTCTGGCAATCCCCGCGAATAAAACGGACGACGGTATCCAGATTGAAACGCGCACACTCCCGTTTCCACTTTCCTCCTCCGTCCATTAGGTTTTACGGACCGTAAACTCTCGATTTTATTGAGTTTCGCGGGGGACAGTTCTCGCGCATCGCCTCGCAATGATTAGAGGGAGACGTATTCCTGACGGGGTCGACGAAAGGACGATTTTTTTATAGCTTAGCCCCGGGGGCGTTGATCCTTTAGTCATTCCAGTGAGGGACTCTGATCGATGGACGGATTCGTTTTCGTCACGGATTTAACAACATTTACATTCTTACACAAATCCGTGAGATTTAAAAGTGGCTCTGTTCAAATTATATATTTCCTATTTTCAAAAGGATTACAATCGAGATTTTCTTTATTTATTTATCATTTATTTCCACTGAAATGCAGTTGGAAGATAATTTATTCAAATCAGGATTCTAAATTAAAATAGCTGTAGATTCAATATCGATATTCGTATTAATTGTAAGAATTTTTCAAGGCTCGCATATGAAATGCGAAACTATGATCGCGAGTTTACCCAGTCCGCTTGTCGTGTGAACCGCGATAAGGGTTATCACGGCCCTGTTAGATCAAATATTTAGCCACGCAGAGAACGGAGGGCAGTAACTGGTGTTTCGAACGAGGTCATTCTATCGTTGGATTATCGGCCGATCGATTTTCCACGCACTCGTATCGCGATACGCTCGCGTTCCTACGCCTCTGCTCCCGTTACACTTTCATATTGATATGTGTCAAGAACTGTTACTTTTTCTTTCAACAAAAATTCCTCCAGCACTCACAGAACACCTGCTAGTAATTTAGATCGTAATTCCTGAAACCGATCATGAACTATTGCTTATTTCAACAGAAAATATTTACAAATAGTAAAAATGCTCAGTAATATCTCAAACAAGTGCATATTAAAGAGAGAGAGAGATAAAGGATAAAAAAGCAAACGTGGAGAACTAGAACTCTTTTTATTTAATAGAAATTCCATCAGCACTGACACAACTATTACTTTAGATTGTAATTCCTGAGAATATTCCATTATGGTCAGAGATAGTAAAAATGCTCAGTAACATTTAACATGACAAGTTTATGTTAAAAACGAAGAGAGGTAATGGTTAAGGGAAGGAGTGAAACGAAGTGAACCCGGAAACGGTTTCATCAGAAGCTGTTATTTGCTATTAAGCGTGCACCCGGTACAGATTCCTTTGAAAGCGACGAGACGCGACGGTTGGCAGACGGAAGGGTTAGGCGAGAAAATATAAATGGAAAAGCGCGAGAGCGAAATGAGAGCGCGGCACGAAAGAAAGCGTCATTAAACCGCGCGCAACCAGGTTAAAAAGGTCGTCGACCGACGGAGCCGCAAGGAAAAGAGATAGAAAGGAAAATCGGTACTTTCCACGATCCCCTCTCGTCGTCCCTATATTGATATGTGTCAAGAACTGTTACTTTTTCTTTCAACAAAAATTCCTCCAGCACTCACAGAACACCTGCTAGTAATTTAGATCGTAATTCCTGAAACCGATCATGAACTATTGCTTATTTCAACAGAAAATATTTACAAATAGTAAAAATGCTCAGTAATATCTCAAACAAGTGCATATTAAAGAGAGAGAGAGATAAAGGATAAAAAAGCAAACGTGGAGAACTAGAACTCTTTTTATTTAATAGAAATTCCATCAGCACTGACACAACTATTACTTTAGATTGTAATTCCTGAGAATATTCCATTATGGTCAGAGATAGTAAAAATGCTCAGTAACATTTAACATGACAAGTTTATGTTAAAAACGAAGAGAGGTAATGGTTAAGGGAAGGAGTGAAACGAAGTGAACCCGGAAACGGTTTCATCAGAAGCTGTTATTTGCTATTAAGCGTGCACCCGGTACAGATTCCTTTGAAAGCGACGAGACGCGACGGTTGGCAGACGGAAGGGTTAGGCGAGAAAATATAAATGGAAAAGCGCGAGAGCGAAATGAGAGCGCGGCACGAAAGAAAGCGTCATTAAACCGCGCGCAACCAGGTTAAAAAGGTCGTCGACCGACGGAGCCGCAAGGAAAAGAGATAGAAAGGAAAATCGGTACTTTCCACGATCCCCTCTCGTCGTCCCTTTAACATCAACAATTACAGCACGAATTGTATATTTATATATCACTACATTCATCTTTATGTTAATTATTGGTTGCAAAGGCAAATATGTAAAATGGTTAAACATTAGAATAACAGAAAATCCACTCGATGAATGAAATGCACTTCTGTCGCAACTATCATGGGGATTAAATTAAATTAAGTGGTTACGAAACGCAGAATTGAATTTACACATTCAATGAACAAATTGTTGATTTAACAAATTATATTATCGATTATTCATGACAGCAAATATTATTATTGGGAATTTTAACAACATTTAGATTAAATCCTATTGATAGAAAACAGAAATTAATTTACAGATTCAATTAGTAAATTATTAATTTAATCAATTTTAAAATCGATTGCTGATAAGAGTAAATATTATTATTGTGAATTTTAACAACATTTAGATTAAATCCTGTAGACAGAAAATAGAAATTAATTCGATTGATGAATTATTAATTTAATCAATTTTAAAATCGATTATTTGTAAGAGCGCATCAGCGATTATTTGATTGACAAAGGGTAGAGTACAGCATAAAACCAAGGAGAAAACCGAGGGATGATGCAGGTGTTCGCGAGCCGACGGAACAAAACATCGATTCTCGTCTCCCTAGTTGGTTTTAATTAAAACCTTAATTAAGCGTTCGATAAGACAGCGGTAGCCTCGGCGAAGCGACAACACCCGCCGACTGTTCCCCTGATAAAACGTCATCGACCGGTGCCGTTGGCTCGTTATCATCGAGAGTGACGCCGCCGTCCGCCGAGAGTGAAAGCAATAAAAAAATATGAAAAAAAAAGAGAGTGAAAACGCGATCGTTCATTCCGCTCGTTGCGCGTTTCGAAAGTTGCTGCCGCTACGACTAAACCCGTGACGGAAATTTTTAATTCCGGCTAAAAAAAGCTCCGTCGATTTTTTTATAGCCGCAAGAGCGGTGAAAGCAGTTCACTTATTTTTATTCATATTTATTCATCTATTTACTGTATTAAACCATCAGAGAAAACTCTCAGCAATGTAATAAAAATAATTGTACTGAACATCGATTCTAAAATTTATCAATGAAAAATTGCAATTCTATTTAGCGATAAAAAAAAAAAAAAAACATTTGGCGGAATTTAAATCGTGATTAAAAAAATCTTATAGCTTCATACAACATTTGAGTCATGAAAGAGCTAAGCTTTTACTAAAACGTTTTTTATTCGAATTGACTGTAGCTTGGCGACGCGAGTCGATTACTCACGATCCCGTTAAAACCCGTTGATATCAGCTCGGAGCGGCCCCGACTAGTCTGAATCAGCGACCCAGTTACCTCGAACCACTACTATCTCTTTGCGTAAGGATTTCTCACGTTTCCCGGCGGATAGGTGGCTACCTACTGGCGAAGTTTCGCGTCTCATTACGGGTGAACGTCTTCTTCCTCGCCGCCCAGTTCTGCTCTTCCCAAGTTCCATCCAACGTGTTCGCTCCGCTTGCTTACCCACTCGATGACCACAGACAGCCGGGTCGTCGACCCTTCTCGACTCTTCTCGTACGTTTACCACGTAAAAGGAATTCTACTTTCCATGAGTGCTCCTCTTTATGTAATTTAGATAACAGCTCTTTCCCCGTTCTATCCCATTATTATCATTCTATTATTCCGTTCCATCCCTCTTTCACGAATTAATGAGTTTGTTACTAATTTATTACGTTTTTCCACTTTTTACTTCGAACATAAAAAGTTTGTAAAATAATTATCTAATACTGTTACGTAGACAGAGACTTCATCGTGTTAAAAGTGTATCACGTCGAAGGTATTGATAATTATAGAATGCATGAGGACAGTGAAACTGTGAAGCGTCCATCTGGTCGAAACTCGTTTTCCTGGGTGGAATCGGAAGTCGGTATCGAACCGAGCCGATCGAAAATAAAAGAGAAAGGAGGCGCGCAGCGAGGCCGATCGATGCCACTCGGTGGTTTCCAGACAATCGGAGTCACCTTTAGCAGGTCGTCGAACCGGAGGGATTTCCTCTTCGCCTCGGTGACGAGGTGACCATACGGTATTTCCTTTTGGCCAGGCGCGGGTGCGCGCGGGTTCGGGCACGAGCTTCCATTGTTAGCGGAGGAAGAAGGAGGACCGAAGGCGACGCGGATGGTGGGAAGGCGGCGGCGAGAGGAAGAGCCAGGTGGAGGAAGAGAGCGTAACTGTACTATCTATCCCGGGCCGCGGCGTAGCTCTTTTCAGGGTTCACGAACCCCGGCCGAGCGACCGGCCCGAATTCGAAGGTCGTTGCTCCAGTTTCGTCCTCGAACGACCGACGAACCCGGGGATTCCTGAAATGACATAATTATCCAGCCGAGTCATCGCGGTGAGTCGAGGCTGCGCGGGCTATTTTATCGGCGCCACCGCCCCGTCGCTCGGCCAGATTCGGCGGCCCTTTTTAACAACGGATTATTCTCGATACTTCTATTTCGGCTGGCCTCGGATATCCGTGACATCCCGGGTTCGTTGAACCCGCTCGCTCGACTGTATTCTCGAATGCTTTTCGAGAACAGGTAATGCGTGATAATTGGTACGATGCCGGGTCGACAAGCGTCGATTCGTTTGCTCGGGTTTGGGGAAATGGACACCAATAACTGGTTCCTCGCGTTGGAATTTGTTCTTCGTATTCGACTGACAATTTTATCAGATAAAAGTTACTTGCACTTTTCAAATGATCAGTGAAAAAATGAGCCTCGTAAGATATTTATATAATTATTATTCTGTGAAATAATTCAACGATTACAAAAAAAAAAGTAAACTATTAGTGAAATAAACATGAATTCATGAAGAATAAATTATAGTAAGACACGTGCTTAAGTGTATCACTGAATATTCAGAATCTACTCGAAAACAAAGTCACATGCTGCCGAATTTAATCATTTTATCTGAATGACTTGGCGCAATGTTTAATCTTGATTTGAGTAAAAGTAGAGACATGATTTTCTTAATGACTAGAAATAACAACACCGAGCTGTGACTGAGTAGAAACACAGACATTGAAATAGGTAGCTTCATTTCGCAGGATGAATTAATTGTGAATGAATCTTTGCTTCATTCATTTTCATTATAAATTTGGATTTATCGTTTTTTATGTATAGTTGACAACAAAATCATGCTTAGGTGAAAAGAAATTGGGACATTTATTGATATTATCTAATCAGTACTCGCCTCTGAAGCTCGCAGCAATTTAAAGGACTTCGTCGTGAATGGAAGTACACAGTGTCACGTTTTCTGGAAACAGATGACATAAAAAGATTGTCAATTCTTCTATTATCTGCATGATCAGAACGCACAGAACGCGTCGTGACGCACAGAATTTTCCTAGTATCTTTAAACATCGAAGTAGCGAGTTGGTTTAGAAAATTAACAGGAAGGGTGACGAATATCGGATAATATCGGGTTATTATCGTCAGGGAACGCGACAATAGAGATTACAGGTTCGCGTACCGAGTTCAGTGAACCGCAACTAGGTCAGATTTTATCGGGGAACAACGACGACCGCTGGAAATCGAATACGTGTGCCGCGAATTTTGAAAACGCAGCTTCCGCCTGCTGTTAGACAACGAATGACTCGTTCCCATTGAAATGTGTCATGTTTCAAAGCGGCAGCCTTCGTTCGTGACCCGCATCGCGATGTCCGCAATTATCAAATCTGGTCGACTTATCGCTGAAAATGAGATTCATGTAGCTACGCATATTTAGCAAATGATTTAACGTGACCTGAGAATGTTCGTGTGAAATCGTTCAAATATATTGTTTGATAATTAATAATTGCGTATCGGGATATTCTGAGAATAACCGAGCAAGCGAATGAATTATACTATTTTGTATATGTTAAAAATAAGAACCTTTTGCCTAAGTGACATAATTATTTAGCATCTGTACTTTAATGAAATAAAATGCAATCAAGAG
>NW_017168153.1:37669-39050 GCF_001652005.2 Ceratina calcarata | reverse complement strand
ACTTTCGTCATATCAATTCAGATAATCAAATAGAAATATTGATTAAAATAATCAAATTGAAATATCGAATAATAATCAAATTAAAACTTTTTTAAAAAATAACTATATTCACTTTTGCATATATATAATAAATATTCTTATACATCGCATGCATTTGTTATATTTATTACATATGAAATATTTGTATAACTGCATAAAATTTGCAGTCTACTCATAACATTGTGTCTTATAATTATATCAACTGTTCTAATTATTATTTTAATATCATGAATTTCAACGCAAATATATTTTCTAATCAGAAATGATAAATGTAAATACACATGGTTTCTAGAAAACTGAGATAAGACTCGTATTTGTATGTGACATCTAAAAATTATTCACTGAAGTTAAATTTGAACAGGAATCCAATATTTTAACAATAGTAACCACTGAATATTTTTACTTGCGAATCGTTTCCGGTGTCACTTCGGTCGGGACTTAAATACGGTAAGAAAAAAAAGTAAAGCGGAAAGTAACGTGTTTCACCTTCGACACGAACATTCTCGCGCGTAGCTCTTCATTCACAAGCATAAATAAGGGAGAGCGTTGAACCCGGCTCGCACGAAGTCTCACAAAAGTGGCTCATTTGCATTTCACGTTCACGTACAACGGGCTCGGTTAAGCAACGCGCATTGATCTCGAGTACAATTGGAATATTTCGGTCTCCAGAATGATTCGGCGGACGTCTGAATAAAATAAATGACAAACAGCACGAGCAAGAGTTGTAAGTAAAAAAAATAGCGATGATAAAAGTGTTCGATACTGTGTACAGAGATTTAATTTATTCAAAATAGTCTAATAGATAATGGAATGGAAGTATTCTGGGTCTGATAATGAATGTTAACGAAAAACGAAAACAGTATCTTTGACCCAATTGGGTCCTCGAATAAATAAGTTGCTACTTCCTAGTATCTCATGGCTGTCTGGAGTCTGATTAGCACATTGAACATCGTTTCCTGGACATGAAGGCTATACTCACATCATTTGAAAACGTCACTGTATCAGTTAAGAATGAATAGAACCTCCTCTACATATTATATATCTATTTCAATACATACATATACACAGTACAATCTTATCTGTATGTTACATATTTATCCTCTATATTTTATAAAATTATTCTATAATCGTTTATCCTATCTATAATTCAGAATTTTTATTTAATAGAATAAAAAAGCCATTAAGCATATTAACTCTGTGACAGCGATGCTATATTCGTATATCCGTGGCTGCGACTGGATACCTCCTATGGTGGCTTTTATACTTACGTCTGTCATATACAATAGACTTGTGAAGATATATATAAATATATAGGTCTGTTGTAGTCAAAGGGTTAGAGGCA
>NW_017168153.1:31497-36604 GCF_001652005.2 Ceratina calcarata | reverse complement strand
AGTTATTCAATTTTAAATAGCGTGTGTTCAGTTTTGCTCTTAACTGTACATTCTAATAGGAAATAATGTTTAAACAACATTCACATAATAGGTGATATAATAGAGATTTTACTGTACCAAACCCATGAACTGAAGTAGCAAATAGTTTTACTACTAATTTTGATTTCTCATTTTTAAAATTGACAGTAAACACGATTTACCTCCCATGAAAATTCACAGTAGTAATTAATGAATGCAGAGTTATCGGAGATAAAGTAACCTAATTTATAAAGTTAGTGTAACTAATTAGCCGGTGCTCGATTCCCGGAAATGCACCGCGAGCGTTGCGTCGCAGAGCATAGGAAGAAGAAGAAGCTCGAAGAGGTCGTTGACCGTGCTCCTTAACTGGTACATTTTCGTCATGCCGAAACGTATTCTCGATGGAACGTCGCCTCGCTTCGCTTTCGCGCTCCGTTTTAAATTACGATCGAGCCCGATTCCACCCTGTAAGCTTCGCATTTTCCAGGCCACCGTATATACAGTTACCCAGCGTGATTGCAATCGTACAATAAATGACTAAAAAACAACCAGCACTTTGCGATGAATAAATTTTGTTGAAGGTTCAGCAAATTAAAAAAATAGTAATACAAGGTGAGTCGCCTGACTTCCGCAGCTAATAAATTACAAATGAGGGAAACTGCAACCAGAGTTGTAAGTTCAACGCTAATAAATTAGATCCGTTTCTTCAATATCCTCGTTAATTTCATAGCAGAATTTATGTTTATACATGCTGGGAATTAATTACGAACGATCGATAATAGAGCAAAAAACAATTTTACGCATCGTGCAGGAAAAGTTGAATACACGTTCGAGCGTGGAGAGCGCTTCCTCTCGAAAAGCAAAATAGGAAAAAGGGAAGAGGGCGGAAACAACGAGTAGAGATGAGTCGAGACGCGGGACGTGAACTAGATTCTCGCCATTCTTTTTTTTTTTTTTTTCTCTCCCATAAATATCGCGAGCAGAGGCGATGTCGGTTTTACGCGAGCGACGGATGAAATTCGTAGAGGAGAGAGAGAACTCTCGCCGTGATACTCGGAGCGTAGTTTACATCGCGCCGCGCCGGTGCCGGCCGGTTCAACGACCGACACGGTTTCGCTTCGCGTTCGGAGCACTACGAAAACGTCACGCGTCTCGCGATTACGCTCGCGGTACTACGAGAAATTCCCCTGCACGGATCGGTGACCGCCGGAAAACATTTTTACCTATTCATCGTTCGCGATTGTAATTGACGTGCAATTCTGTAACGCAAGAACTTTGGAACTAGATTCAGATCGAGTTTGATATTTACATCTGAGATCGATATATGGATAGAATTTACTCCGGATAATGAGAATCAAATCTTATCTATGCTTATTTTTCTTCTCTTGAGTGAGGAATTAATTTCATTATCATGACGATTACTCAATAAATACTCGACTATCACTAAAATTGTATAGAACATTATTTTTAGGTATTAGTAGTTCCTACAACTTTTGTTTAAAACGTTTTTACATAACATCAATAATTAACGAGTTATAAACAATAAACTGGCACTCTATTTAAACAAATCCTATATTGAGAAATTAGTTCGATGCTTATGACGATTATGCAGAAAATATTGAAGTAGCAATGAAATTGTATGAGACTATTTGTAGATGATAGCAGTACTTACAATTTTTGTTTAAAACATTTTTTCCTAGCATTGAGTTTTATCTATGTTTATTCTTCTACCTCAATTATTGTCGAGCTCACATACTGTTTACTTTTTCATATCCTGCGCGGTAGAACGACGAGCGATTGTACGAAATCCCTTCGGATATATGGCCGAATCCAGCCTAATACCAAACCCTGGCCATATATCTTAGATTACTGTATTGCGTCGCCAAATAAAATTGAGCGAGATATATTTATAAGAAAATAAGTTTTGAGAGACCGTCCAGTGGTTCGCGTTCCACCGCATGGATTTACGAGCGAAGGGGGTGGCGGTGCAATTAGGCGGATTAAAAAACGCGGTCGAGACTCGGGGATAAATAAAATCGGGCGGCTCGAACGCAAGAGTGGCGAGCGGCTCTTCGCGGTGGTGTAGTAGTGCCGCGAAACAGAAGAGGGGAGATGCAAGCGTGCATCGTCGTCGGGTGCAACGACCGCGCGGCATGGCAGTCCGCGAATTCCGAGCAAAGAACTCGTCGAGTTTCGCGCGTGCACTTACGGCATGCCGCGATGCGTCTCCCACGGGCCACGTGCTCTCCCGCGTTACAACGTGCAGCGATTCGGTGGCTGAGGAATTAGAAGCCGAGTAGAGACCGTGAGAGATTTATTTACTTCGGCCCAGCCCTCGGGATCCTATCGCTAACACCGGCCGTGAGCACGCACGCTGCGTGGCTCGCTCCTCGTAAAATACGTTTGAGAGCACGCCTAAAAATGTATCGAGAGCAGTATGTTAAGTACTCGAGATAAGCGCGGGAGAGGAAATGGAGGTACGACCCGGTTCGTAAATCTTAGTACACAGAACAAAATTTATAATCGCATAAACGTTTTTCATTCGAATTATTATTGTTTCATAATTGTTTATAATAGAATTTCTAAAATAGTACAATTGTTAGGATTTTTGCATGACTCGTTGTATCTCTGCTGGTTATTAGAAATAATTTATTTATTACAAAAATATATAAATAATTAATAATAAATAACTTACACAAATAATATATTTATATAAATGTTTATCATCAGGTAAGAAGTGTTCGTCTTAAAGGATAACATTTGGTATACTGCTTGGTAAAGCTTTTGAGAAGACGTGATCAAATGTTCAGAGATCGAGGGTACCTAAGAAAATAGTTATTAAAGGCTTTTACAGATTTTATGTAACGTCTTATGCTGTTAAGTTGCAAAGTTGCAAAGTTGTTTATAATACAATTCTTGGATTTTTCGTATGATTCGTTGTATGATATAATCTGTAATGGTTCTTGGAAATAATTCATTTGTAATATTTGTCAGGTAAAGAATGCTCGTCTTAAAACTTGTGAACGTTAGATACAGAGCGCGGTGAACGAACTGGCAACTCGTTTTCGAACGGCGAACCGTATAATTGCGAGTGCTCGTCGCGGTTCAATCGGCAAATGGGTCTCCCGGCAAGAGATCACGCGATATCCAAATCGCGTCACGTTCGCAGCCACTTCGACGAGCTGCGTTAGTTGAAATCACAAGTGTATCGAATCTGATCAGCGGAAAATCGCTGAGCCTTGCGTCGACTTATTCTACTGCGGCTTTCCCAAGTTACACAAGTTCGTCAAACGCGAAATGATGTCAGGAGCGTATTTGAAGCCGTGATAAAAAAAGAATCCGTCTATTAAAACTTCGTGACGGCTTCGTCTCGAAGCAGATCCATTGAATTACGATAATTGTATTCACTTTGTCATTAAATGTTTGTTCATTTAAATTGTAACACTTGTATAATAAAGATACTTGATTAAATATACTACTGAATATTTGTAATTGTTGTACTGTAATATAATTGCAAGAATACCACTAAATTTCATTGAATACCCAAAATCAAAATTACGGAGACATCAGAAAACGTTCGATTCCATCTCATTTGCATCGCATAATTCTAGTTATAAAAATTAATGCAATAGATCTAATAATAATTATTAAAATGTTTGACACAATATCTGATAAAATAGTTCATACTAATAAAACGACATTTTGATCTTTTATTAATAGATTCAATGACTGGATAGCAATATTTGGATTGCAATTGCATAATATAGGAATTTGATGAAATATAAATATCAGAATTCGTGCAGCATAATTGGCATACAAAATCTCGTTGCATATTACAAAATGAAAATTACAATTATTGCAGTAAATTCAGATTTCGTTCCAGTTGTCGAATTGTGCTAATGGCAAAGTTCATCTTGAAATAATGTGGCTGATTCATTAAAATAGAATAATCGTATTAATAATAGTTTAATACCCGAATTTTAGATAATGATTGCAAAGTACTTCAGAATTACAATTATTACAGTGAACTCGAATATCGTTCCGATTGTCCAAATTGTGATAACGGCAAAGGTTCTGGTCGCACGTTCGATGAACGATAGAGGATGAGAGACGGTGTTGTGGGAGATCGGAGCGCGCGATAGATGATTCTGCGGCGCGGTGTCGTCGAAACGGCTATTCGGAAGTATGTAACGAGATACAAATAGAACCCCCTCGCGGCACTACAGTGTGGAAGCGAGCAGAGGTGACTGCCCCCGTATTGGGTCACATTTGCGCCCGAGCGCTCGTCCAAGAGATCGATTACGTTCGCAGCAACGTCGAACCTTTGACCCGCGACCACCGATCCGAATTCAACTGGCCACTCGATTGTTCGAGAGCCTCTGAAGGTCTCGAAGAACAATAATCTTATAATTAAACTGTAAAGATTTGTGCAAAATAAAATATCTAATAATGTCAGTTTGTAATTTCAAAAAATGAAATTTGGGCAGTAACTTTTATCCATTAGAAATAATAATAATAAGCATTTATAGATTAAAAGAACGGATGTGATTTCGTACAAGCTTAGAAGTACGTATGTTATTATTGGTACAAATTGAGGTGTTTTTATGGCATCTATTTTCGAGATGTTCTCAGGATGGTGACGCAATTCCCACGTTCGCGTTATTAACGGTGAGCAGCGAGGAGAACCACGTCCACGTAATTCGCTCGCTAGGAAAAAGCGCGAGAGTTACCGGAGGTCGTTGCCACGGCGGCGCGCGCGAGGTGCCCCTTTCTTTTCCCCCGACTCTCTTCTTCAGCCCCTTTCGCCGTTTCTCGCGCGACGCCTCGTTTTTTCTCTCCATCGCGGCGGTCTTTTCACGGATTAATTAAACTGTTCCCTTCGTCCGTTTCAGTTTCGCCACTTTCTAAACCGAAACGTTTCCACTCGGCGTATTTGGAGAAAGAAACGGAATAGAGAAAGTAACCGCGGTTGAGGGATATCTAAATGCTATCTTTTAAGCATTTATGTTTTATGTTCCCACGCAATGTGATACTACATGGTACGGTGTCGCTTTTTCATTTACCAATAAATCTGTCAATTACTATTGTG
>NW_017168153.1:16459-31342 GCF_001652005.2 Ceratina calcarata | reverse complement strand
TTCCAATTCAACTGGCCATTTGACGATTGTTTAAAATCCCCTGAAGGTCTCGAAGGACAATAATCTTATAATTAAACTGTAAAGATTTGTGCAAAATAAAATATCTAATAATGTCAGTTTGTAATTTCAAAAAATGAAATTTGGGCAGTAACTTTTATCCATTAGAAATAATAATAATAAGCATTTATAGATTAAAAGAACGGATGTGATTTCGTACAAGCTTAGAAGTACGTATGTTATTATTGGTACAAATTGAGGTGTTTTTATGGCATCTATTTTCGAGATGTTCTCAGGATGGTGACGCAATTCCCACGTTCGCGTTATTAACGGTGAGCAGCGAGGAGAACCACGTCCACGTAATTCGCTCGCTAGGAAAAAGCGCGAGAGTTACCGGAGGTCGTTGCCACGGCGGCGCGCGCGAGGTGCCCCTTTCTTTTCCCCCGACTCTCTTCTTCAGCCCCTTTCGCCGTTTCTCGCGCGACGCCTCGTTTTTTCTCTCCATCGCGGCGGTCTTTTCACGGATTAATTAAACTGTTCCCTTCGTCCGTTTCAGTTTCGCCACTTTCTAAACCGAAACGTTTCCACTCGGCGTATTTGGAGAAAGAAACGGAATAGAGAAAGTAACCGCGGTTGAGGGATATCTAAATGCTATCTTTTAAGCATTTATGTTTTATGTTCCCACGCAATGTGATACTACATGGTACGGTGTCGCTTTTTCATTTACCAATAAATCTGTCAATTACTATTGTGACACACAGTTGGAGACACCCTTCTATGAACCCTAACATAAAAACAATGATAAAGTATTGAAATTTTAACAGATACTAAATATTACATTAATAAAACACTAAAAAANGCCTGAAATAATACCAATCTTGACGACATTATTTAAGACAGACAATAAAAAGTAATAAAAAGTAAAAATTGTAGAACTCATAAACAATGAAGACAGTCTAATTAAAAAGTGCTGAAGCTAGATATTAGAATATTAGAAATTATCCTTTTTTTAAAGGATTTTCATTCCCTGTAACTTAACAAAAGACCAACAATTTTATGAGCCTCCTCTGTGAATATTATTTGACCAAAAAGTTTATTGCTGCAAATATTGGACATAGCTTTCTGTCACATTTCTTAAACTCTTAGCAGAAATCTTATAGCTCATACAACATTAACACTAGAACTTCCGACTTTTTTTACACGTGCATTTCTCCATTTAAAACTAGTCATTTCTACTGGGATTAACAACAAGCTAATATTATCCCCGACTGTACATATTTTCCAGAAGTGACCTACTATTAGATTCACACGGATTCTTCTCTAACATCCATGGCATACAATTATTCAGGAAACCAAAACCAAAAATGCAGGAAAAGTATAAATATCGAAGGAGACGGTTGTGAATTGGACGCGAGTTGAGACAAACGTGGAAGAACGCGAAACAAAAGGTTATCCAACGGAAGGGAGGGACGGATAAAACCGAAGAAGAGGAGGCTCGGGCGCCGTGGCAACGACCTCTGCCACTCTCTCGTCGCGACGCCCGCGCCAGCGGCTGACCAGCACACGCAGCGAGCCAGGCCGCACTTGCGCTGAATAGTGGCCAGGCCGTTGACACAGCGCGGCCCGTCCTCCTCCGGCCGTTCTGAAAGAAGTGGAGGAGGAGGAGGAGGAGGAGAGCCAAGCAGCAGCGTGCACCCGCCACTGAAAAAGTTCGTTCTCGGCTCACCAAAGGAGACGCGACCGTGATTACTCAGGGGCTACGGCCATCGAGGTCAATCCTTTCTTACGAGCCGAGGGACCAAGCTTCTGGACGGAGCCTCGCGATTCGACATGGACACGTGTTCCGATCGCGTAATCGCTAGTGATCAACCGATGGGAGGTTTAGAATCTTTAAATGAATTTGTTAAGAGTCTTACTAGTCACTCATTCGCGTTTGTATATTTTAAGTACCCAATAACTAATTGGTTGGATGACGAACTAATTTATTATTATTGGCATAGTTGATTCAGAGACAAATACCTTAAATCTATTCATGGAAAAACATTCTTACTCATTGACCTCTGTGACTATCATCCTATCCATGATATTCCTATTTCTACCTTATTTTAGTAGTTGGACCTCAATTACAAATAACGAATAGTTATGAGAATAAACAAAATTGTATAATCAGCCAGATTTCCAAAGTATATGCTAACGTGCAGAGCTATATCGTCTGATAAAGTCCAGGAGTTTATATAAAAGATTATGAAATTAGATCGTCCTTTGAGTCTTTCAAGAAAATATCCAAGGGTGTTTCATTAACAGACAAGAATTGCTTAACTGGAAGTGATATGCATTCGTTGAAAGTAGTACGAAGTGTAAGAGGAAGCGGAGTTTCACCGGGGAACGGTTGCTCCGATTGTTCGCAGGCCAACAGAGAGGATGTCGTACCGCAAACAACGGATGTGTAAAGACACTCGATATTCGTAATCACCTGTCGCGCGCGTTATCGTCCGGCCGGGTGTCGCAATTACCAAACTCAGGGCCTCTCGGTAACACGTCGATAGCGTTCCCATCAGTGTCCGATTTCCGGTCAACTCGGATCCCCTGACACCGCGTCGCCACCCAACGTCACCAGACATTCGAGTACCATCGATATTTTTACTCTTATCGATCCATTCGACGAGTTTAAATGTTTCCACGATGACTAAAGAGTAACGATGTCAATCCCAAAAGTTTATGCACTTTAGAAACGCATTTTTTAAAAAGAAATCATTAATGAAATTTCCGAAAAGATAAACCAGAACGTATGCTGAATATTTGTCGAAGAATGCAGGGATTGACTCATGGAAGACACGTTCCGTTCAGGCTGTACCCTTTCAATTATCACGATCAGCAGCCATTGAAATCTTGCTCAAGCATAGCCCTTGGCCTGTGTGAACCACTTCGACCGAACGGCTTATACAAATCAAATACCAAACCACTGGTTCTACAAGGGAGACTAACTCAAAGCTTATCCTACTGTCTCCTGATTTTGATTCAAGATTTTTAAGAAATATTGTTGTATAAATATTGTGTAATAAGAAGATATCTAAGGGTGTTTTGTTAAGAGACAAGAATTGCTTAACTGGTAATGAATTGCTTAACTGGAATTAAAATTCTTAATTAAAGAATAATCCAATTGTAGAGTGGAATATAAAAACATACAGACTTTAATTGTTAATGCGGAAATTAGAAAATCTGTAGCCTTAGTTACATTTGTATGTCACATTGTATATTATTATTAAAATTTATATAAAAGATTATGAAATTAGATCGTCCTTTGAGTCTTTCAAGAAAATATCCAAGGGTGTTTCATTAACAGACAAGAATTGCTTAACTGGAAGTGATATGCATTCGTTGAAAGTAGTACGAAGTGTAAGAGGAAGCGGAGTTTCACCGGGGAACGGTTGCTCCGATTGTTCGCAGGCCAACAGAGAGGATGTCGTACCGCAAACAACGGATGTGTAAAGACACTCGATATTCGTAATCACCTGTCGCGCGCGTTATCGTCCGGCCGGGTGTCGCAATTACCAAACTCAGGGCCTCTCGGTAACACGTCGATAGCGTTCCCATCAGTGTCCGATTTCCGGTCAACTCGGATCCCCTGACACCGCGTCGCCACCCAACGTCACCAGACATTCGAGTACCATCGATATTTTTACTCTTATCGATCCATTCGACGAGTTTAAATGTTTCCACGATGACTAAAGAGTAACGACCCGATCCAGAACTTTCCATCGCATTCGAATAGACTCCTCATGTTAAAAAAAAAAACCGGAATATCGAAGAAGATGAGATTGGAGAGAATTTAAGATTTATTCTTATCATTTTTAAATAAAGTAAGAAATCGGTAAATGTAAATAATCGAAGGAACACTCAATCAGTAGATCCCATTCACAATCGAAACATCAGAGTTTAAATAAAGAGGAATTTGCATATTATTTTATTGCAAATTAATTACAAGTGACTGATATCATTTTTCTGAAGTGCTCATGATCTCTAAAAATCTCGGATTCTTGTATCTCCGTAGAATTATAAATCGGGTTCATTAAAACCAGGCACACGCGTGCTCGAAATAACCGTAGAGGCCAAGAACTTCCCGTGCTATCAGTTTCTCTATAAACTAGACTTCCAATCAAACGGAAGAACGCCAGGCACTGTCCTCGATTCCCAAGGCCCACCCTCGAAATATGATTAAACCCAGCGACGGACTATGTTTCACTATTCATTTTGCATTAAGTCAATTTATACTATTTCAGTATTCTATAGAAATCAATTTCACTAGAATTTCATTTTTATCGAAACAAAATATAATAAAATTAATCTGTGAATTTATTTATAGTGAGGACGAAACGATTTATATTCTATATACAACAAATACAAAGAAACTCAAGCAATTTATTCTGTACAAATCAGTTTCACCACAATTACATACTAATTTTTATCGAAACGAAACGTAATAAAATTAATTTGTAGATCTGCTTATAGTGAGAACGAAAGGGCATGTATTCTGGCTAAATAGAAAGAAACTGGAGCAGAGCGAGATGAAGAGGAAGAGCAAAGCCGCTTCGAAGGACTGCCGCGGTTCAAGGCCAATCCGCCCGGTCACGGTCTCCCGTGTGAGCTTCGTCATACGTGATTCGATTAATTATTTTCACGTTCGTCTTCTCTCCGTCCAACTCATACCACATAATCGTCTTACACCGAGCCTCGAACGCGGCAAAAACAACGTAATTTTGTACGTAATATGCGGAGGAGCGGATAAGACCGGCTTTGCTGCGTCCGAGCCGAGGTTGACCCGGTCGCCCATGCGAAGTTCAAGGTCGCTGAATATCGAAGATACCGGGATTTTTATGAGCGGAACCCACCGCAACGGACGATCGTCGCACGGGGAAATACCATCCCCAAGGATTCCTCGAATGAAAAAATGTGCAGCGAGATGGAAAAAGAATTTCGGCGAAATTCTGATATTAAATGGTATTTTTTTTTTTACCTCGAGAAATGTATTGAATTTCGTGGAAATCTAAAAATGTACAAGATTTGGAATAAGGAAAATTGTCATAATCGAAATTTTGATAACGAATGTCTTACGCTTCGAGATTATCTTTTGTCCGGCTTTTTCTTCCTTGAACCGTTCAATCGATCATGGACGCTCGTTTCGTGTTAAGAATATTCCTGCTAACTGTGATTAGCGTCCGATAAAGCCGACAACTTACGAAACCTCGCGTATCAATTATCTCTGCAGTTACGATCATTGATATGTGTCGTAGTAGTATTTACGATAAAAGCTGTTTTCAAAACACAACGTGGTTCTTTCCATTCGGGCATCTCCTCTCAGTTATCGCTACTCTTTATCCTATTCCGCAAACGTGGGTTATTGGATCTTGTCAAAATTATTTATCGATCTTATAATTACTAGTGATTGTCCAGGGTGTTTCATAGAACTGTACATTGTGAATTCCTCTGTTAAATTAATAAATAAATAGCAAATAAAAGTCTCCAAGTAGCAACAGTAGCACATAGAATTTATGCCTTGTTATATGCTTTTGCCCTCTTATTTTATTATTATTGTAGAATTTTACTTTTCTTCATTTTTGTTAACAGATTTATCTATATTATACTTCACGTTTATATGTTACAAGGGTAACTCTGTAATAAATTGTTATTGTTATTATTATTATTATTATTATTATTATTATTATTATTATTATTATTATTATTGATATTACTGTTATTGTTGTTGTCGTCCTCGTTATCGTTATTATTATTATTATTATTACTATTACTATTGTTATTAGATATAAAATTACGTGTTAGGGAAATACGATTTGATCTAATGTAACGTACACCGGGCTGTCGAGTGGAAGTTCATGGGTAATAGATTTCCCGGTATCTGTTTCTATCCCCCGCGCGCGAGATAACACGGGAGACGGTTCGCAAGTAGTGGGAATAGGAGGCGAGCCAATTAAGAAATGAGATTTACGTGGGAAACGTTTACGCGCGCGATCACCCTCATGAATATGCAGATAACCCGCAGGAATTAATCGCGACTCACGCGCAAGCTCGTTTCCAGTATGTTTAGAAGAAAAAAAAAAACCGTGAAACTTTTACCCGGTACCGTTAACCCGTCCACCTAGCCGCGTAAAACGCATCTACTTTCTGCTACGGTTTCATGAATGTTTAAACATATGCAACTAGTATCTAGGGTTCTGCTGCAGTTACCAAAGTACAAAGTACTTAAGATGAATATGAAGAAGGTCTTTTTCATTTTTTATACGTAGAGTGAGCAATGAATCGTTTTAGATTACTTATAAGGAACTACTTTATTTTACGAGGGTGGCACGTTTTTTGTCGGAATCCTTTTACTAGAAGGCGTTTACTGCGTGGCTTGATCTTTTAAGTAAGCCTATCTCTGTACGTGTACATCCGACACGTCCTTTTCCAACAGAGATCGAACTCGAAATATTCACGTCTCTTAGGATTCGTCGCGTTCTTCTACCGCTTCTCAATCTTTGCACGTTAATGTAATATACTTTAGTACATTTCTGAATTTCTGACTCATTTGAATCAAAGAAAAGAATTAAAAAAATATCGAGAAACGTAATTCAAGGTATCACTTTAAAATCTGGTGATATCTTAAGATTTGCAAAGTTTATGAATTATGGGTGGAAAAATTCGACGAAATTTTCATATATCTATTGTCGTACAGTAGTGCAATCCTTATTTTTTTGTCGAATTTTTAATCCACTACAAGTTGAAAAATAAAACTGATAATTAAATTTAATTGAGGCTCACGTTTTTGATGAATATAAAGTTTCAGATATCGACAAGACTTAAGAACTGTCCAATAAGATTGTGTTTCTCTAGCTGACACTAGCTCTGCCATTCTTACAGAAAACGAGCCATTCTGCGAAGAACGTTATTAATATAAGTTATCGCGATGTGGAACTTAATAAGATGCATCAATGAATATGAAGAAGTTTACCTGTATTTTTCATACACAAAGTGAATAATGTGTGAATCCTTCTAAATTCCTGCTATGTATGTCCAGCAAAATTCGATTATCTTACATGTTTCATCTGACATTATCTCCATCATCTTTAGACAGAATCAGAAATTGTGTAAATCATTACTGGATTTTATTTCTAATAAAACTGCATTGTTCTATATCTCTACATCTTTAGGCATAATGAGCCATTCTGCGAAGGACATAATTAATAAACATTACTGCGACAAGGAATTTAAGATGAATCCTTTTAAATTACTGCTAAGAACTTTCTGAATTTATTTCTAATAAAATTGTATTATGTTATTTGTTTTACCTGATACTGTCTATACCATCTGTAGAGAGAACCAGAAATTGTGTAATTATAAATCTAAATTATTATTAGATTTTATTTAGAATAAAATTGTTATCTTCCAGGAATTGTCTAAAATTATTATTGGATTTCATTTCTAATCAAATTGTGTTATCCTATTTGTTCTAGTTTGCACTATTTCTATCATCTTTTGAACCAGAAATTGTCTAATTATAAGTCTAAATCATTACTAGATTTTGTTTCTAATAAAATCGCGTTATCTTATTTATTTTAGTTCACACTATTTCTATCATCTTTAAAGAGAACCAGAAATTATCTAAATCATTACTATATTTCATTTCTAACAAAATCGCGTTATCTTATTTATTCTAGTTTACACTATCTTTACCACGTTTAGAAGGAACGAGCCATTCTGCGAAGGACGTTATTAATAAACGTTATTGCGCCAGTGATGTAACCCGTTGGCGGCCGGCTCTGCAACAGGTTAGCACAGCCAGAGTCCTTTACAGTTACTTGGCGCAGTTCGTTGCATCCTAACGGAACCGCTGCGGTTGCTGTTCCGGAAACGTCGCGAAGGATCCGCATCCTACAGTTTTAATTACGTAACTGCCCCGCACTGGTCTTTAGATAATAATCTTCGCATGTGCGGAAATTAGAAATGCGGGTTTCTTCAATTTTTCATTACAAATTGTCATCTAGCCAAGTCCGTATATACAAATATAAATTGAAATGATTATTTTATATATTATGCCTTCAGTTTTTTAAAAATATCATTATACTGACTGAAGCACAATTGGGATTAAATATGAAATAAAATAATGTACAGATTGGAATGATTATTTTATCTAGCCTTCAGTTTTTAGAGACTACTATAATATTGGCTGAACTTGTATTGGTATTAAGAGTGGGTACTGTATGTACTCGTGTCCTTCGAATTTTTTTCATACCGCCTAAAAGCTAGCCATGGTCATTCGTCCATTAAATCTCAGTTAAAAAATGTTGGCTAGTAGATTTCCTCTGAGAAAGTGGGTCATTCGAAATCGTATGCCGTTTCCATTGTACACAGAAGTTAATCGTAAAAACAGTGAAATGAAAATGAAAAAGTTCGAAAGGAGTTCTTGAAACACCGAATCATATTCGACGGACAGGAACTGCTCGAGACGATTGTAAAACGATTGGAACAATGCTTACGACCGGCCGGGTAAAAATAGGAATTCAATAGTGGCCGCGATGCGCACTTATTTTTCGAACGCGTGGAATAACCGATAGAACTTGGCTACCTGCACGGGACGATCTCGTAGCGAGCTACAATCGTTATCAGCGATACCCCTCGTGTTCCAGGAAGCGAAATCGCTATCACTCGTCCTTGGACAATGAAATGCTCAACGTGAAACGGCTAAGTACGTGCGCATGCCAAAAGCAATATGCAGCGCAATCGATGATTTCATTTTACCTAGCAGTAACTCATAACAGTTACATATTATACTTTATCTAGAACGTTATCGAGCTTAAAGCTTCGACTTATAATACTACCAGACGAAATAAACAAGAAATAAAAAAATGCCAGTAATTTAACCCTAAACCGAATTTTCTATTTGTTAAAAAGTTTAATGGAAAATTAATATACTTTTAAAGCTTCGAATTATAATACAATCCTAATCCCAGACAAAATAAACAAAACCGTGGCAGTAAAATTTGTTTAAGTCTAGAACGAGTTTTCTATTTGTGAAAAAGTTTACTGCTAAACTGAGATATTTTTAAAACTTCGAATTATAATACAGTCTTATTTTCAGAAAAAAATAAACAAAACCGTGGCAGTAATTTAACCATAAATCGAGTTTTCTGTTTGTTAAAAGATTAATATAAAAACAGATATTTGCTATTATACTATTGGAAAATCAATATTTCACTAGCAGATAATCAGGGCTGAGGATAAAACAATCAATCCCTGCTTCGATGGTACCTTCATTCTGATCGGCTTGTCCAACCCTCGTCGATAGCGTAAAAATAGCGTTCCCGCGCGTTAAGTAGAAACGGTCGTGCACAGACAGACTGCTCAATCGCACATAAATAACTATAAATGACTATTCACACATAAATGACTATTTCGAAATAAAATTATGAAGGCTAGAATTACTTTCATTAAAATTACTTTAATTATTTCACAATTTTTAATACACAGAAATTTAGAGATCGAGTTACTCAAAAAAATACAGTTTTAATATCTGAAGCAATCTTTGTATCATAATTGATAAATCAGACCATTTATGCTCTAATCACAATACACATTCAAAGAAATTGAGGAATCGAATTACTTGAAAAATTTATTCTAATACCTGAATCGATCTTTTTAATAATATTAATGACAATAATCATAATAATGCTTTATTTCAGTTTTGCAGCCAAGAAATGCGAACTTGTTTCACATTTACTATCTTAATTCACTCATCCTTCCCTTTTACACTACTCTTATTCATTCTCTCCCTCTCTCTTTCTTTTTCTTTCACATTCGTTTGTATTTGAAGCAATTTTTCTATCACAATTGATAAATCAGATCATTTATAGTGTAATCATATTATTATTCTTGATGTCTCCAGTTCTTCTTTGATTTCTGATTTGTTGTTCCGTTGTTAGCGTAGGCGTTACTAAGAAATTGCGGCTACTACGCGCGGAAGACATGGAAGAGGAAGCGAACGGAAGGGAAGCGGAAGGTGGAGCGGGAAGAAGGAGCCGAATGGAACTCTGCGGCGCGTGTTGCGGTATTTGCGAAACGATTTGGTATTATTATTAGTCGGATCGTTGGAATCGTGCAAGGTCGCGTCACGCCCGCCGCCGCCCCTCGTCCGTTCACCGGTTTTGTTCCTCGCCGCTTCCCCCCGTCGTGTCGTCCGTCACGATCGTAAAAGCCAGACGCGAGTAAACCGAACGTCCTTTCCCGTTCAGAAAGCGATGACGCGAAACGAGAATTGAATATGCGCGTGCTAGATTAGATCCGACGTCGTGATTCGCGTGTTACGCGTATCCCCTGATAAGGAAACGTGGACATCGCCGACTGGTCACGGCCGCGTCCAAATTCACCGCGAGGATTATTGCTACGGATTACGTTCGAAGATAATGACGTGAAAATAATTAATTTCGTGAATGGATGATTTGCAAGTTATTGATAATTGTTCGTTTGTTGAGATTATCGTTACAATTTTAAAAAGAAGACTTCTAGTGGAAATACATTCGAAGATTATGATACTACAAAATTGAAAAGGGGTAAACATGGTAAAATAACATAACAGACTATTTGCAAGACATTAAGAATTGTCCTCGCGTTCAGATTATCTTTACAATTTTATAAAGAAAACTTGTAATGGGAGTATACATTTTATTCGAAGATTATGACATAATTTCAAACAGACGTATGATAAAATGGAATAATAAATGATTTACAAGCCATTAAGAATTGCCCTCTTGTTTAAATCATCCCTACAATTGTAGAAAGGAGATTTGCAATGGAAGTACATTCGAAGATTATAATCCAAAATGGAAAAGAGACAAACATAGTAAAATGACATAATAAACTATTTGCAAGTCATTAAAAATTATCCTCTTGTTCAGATTATCCTTAAAATTTCACAAAGAATAGTTGGAAATGCATTCGAAGACTGTGACACAGAATGGAAAGAAGATTAATATAGTAAAATGGGATAACAGATGATTCGGAAGCCACTAAAAGTTGTCCACTTGTTCAGATTATCCTTTACAAAGAGAACTTGCGATCGAAGTAGGTCAGGCTTATCACGCTCGACGCTTGTGATTTAACTATCAGATAAACTGAATATTTTTAGAAGCACTGATAGACGTTACGAGCACGGAGTTAAAGAGGATGAATTCGACTATGAAAGAACTCGGCCACGCTCGGTTACCGAGCGATAATTGGCAACTGTTTAGCACAGGCCTTGGCGTGCCGGAACGGATTACGTGATACACTTCCGGCGTTTTTTTTTTTTCGTGGGTCAATCATCCTCGTGAGATCTCTTGCAAGAGTCACCTCCTCGGGTCTCCGATCGTTACAATCATCAGGTGCGATGACTCACTCAAGGCAGTGGCTGATGATGCTGGTTGGTTAGACGATTAAAAAGAAGTCCCGAGGATATCCAGTCTGTTTCCACCGATTTCTCGAAGGTCCAGGCTTCTGGACATGCATCTACTTTCGCCTTTTTTTCTCTCAACTTTTTATGTGACAGTTTCGAGTTTGGCAAGGTCTGAAGTCAAATATTTTCTATCCTTCTTTATGAAAAAATCTTTGTCTCCAGACAAAAGCCTTTCAATGATCTTCATAGTTGATGAGAATTAAGTTACTTCATTTCTAAAGCCATGTTTCATACTTTAAGTGATTATAGACGATCTTGCACCATTACATAATTGAGAACTACATTTTACGATCTGTTCATTTAATTCGAACTGGATTAATATTATTGAAAATCGTAGATTCTTTCTATTATGTAACGCTTTTTTTTTTTTAATATTCATGCACATTACTTGTAACATAATGCATAGTGACATTGATGTCAGACGTGGGCTCAGCGTTACCAACTCATTGTTGACAAAACGTATTGCATTAGTATTATTAAAAATCATAGATTCTTTCTATTATGTAACGCTTTTTTTTTTTAATATTCATGCACATTACCTGTAACGTAATACATAGTTACATTAATGTCAGACATGGACTCGGCGTTACCAGCTCATTGTTGACGAACCCTGAAAAGATTTTAGGTCGAAGTTCAAGTCCGTTGCGCCAATTTCGTGATTGGAATGTCGCAACCGCGGTCGAAATAAGTAGGCAACAGTAATTGGAGCAAACAGTTCTACAAAACAACGTGTCACGAGAACTGATTAATCATCGTGTTACCAAACGTATGTACATATGGTAAATAAATCGTAGAATCGAAGGAAACGATGCGGACGACGGATTACATGGAATCCTGTCTCACTTATGACAATATAGTTCCCCGGCATAATCAAGATGAATATGAATATCGTAATTCACGTTGACGCAACGGATTTGTCATTGAAAAAAGAAAAATTGTATCACGCGTGTAGCAAGCCTCCAGATACAACCAATAAACGATTTGTTTTCGTCGAACTTTTTTTCTTTCAACGATCAAAGAGACAAACAATAAAACATCCGACACGTCGATTGCAAAGTTGAAAAACAAACCTCGATAGCGTTCGCAGAAACGGACCTTGATTTAATAAACTCTTTGTTTCTCTTGTAATTAAATCAACAATACGAATTCTACATCAAGAAATATTAATTACTTTATTGCAATAAACGCAGTCTGAAATCTCTCATACGTTAAATATAAAATAAGCAGTAATATGTATAAATAAAAATGGCTGGCAAATAAATAGATTAAATAAATAGATATTAAATAAATAGATATCTGACAAAATACAAAGAGGCTTATATGATGTTTATTTTATAATACATATATTATTTATATACATTTACAGTAGAAGGCGCATGCAAAGACAATTAAGTCACTGAATTAAGAGAGATTTGCAGAAGAATGAAAAAAAGGTTCATATAAAAGATTGGCAATTCGTGGAATGTAGGAACAGCGCACCGAAGTTTATTATTATTCAAGAATATAAAAGGAAGGCTGACGCACGGCAGCGTGGAGCGGGAGTCAGAGCGGCTAATCGCTGACTAGCCCGACGCGACCGCAGCCTCGGCGTCGTCCGATAACGAGGAAAGATTATGCCCAAGGACAAGGCCGCGCGGCGAGCCGTGTGACTCTCTGTCAACGCGCGGATGTTCAGAGTTCGCCGCGAGACGTTTCGAACCGACGAAATCCGCGAGATACAGAAGCCTCGCGCGGACCTCTGTGGTTAACACGCGTGTCCGTTGTCCTTGCCGAGTCGCCAGCTGCGCTGTCAGCAAGAACAAAAGCGTTAGCACCCGTTTATCGCGCAACGCCCATCCCGAACGACCCATTCGTACTTACTAAGAGAGTTTCATTCTTAACGAATTTATATTCTCAAACATTATATGTGACTTTATACAGAACTGAAATTCGACGACGTACTAATGGTTATATCATAGGCATAGATTAAAATTTTATATGTTTTTATATATGCCTATGATATAATTCCTATATGCATATATATATATATTATGTATTTTTAATGATAATATATATATGATTTTGATCACAAATTAAATTGGTGACACTAATGATCTGGAGATCTGATATGACAATTTCTGATATCACTATACTTCGCCTAAATCATTTTCGAGATTTGGACGATCTATGTATTGATAACTAAGAGACATCCATATAAGGTACTTAATTCATAATGAATTTATATTCTTATACATTAGATGTGTCACAGGCAGAGATTAAACAATATTAAAAATGATAAGTTAAAAAGATAAGTACTTTACATATTATACAACTGTGATTTTGATGTTTATCATAAATGTATTATAAATCAAATCCAATGGGTGATATTAATGATCTGAAGCTTTTATATGATTGAACTTCGTCTGAATTGATTATTAGGTATCTTGGCGATTTAAATAGAACTGTTTGGGTGACGGCGAGATTGTTGATGAACCGTTGATAGAAGATTAGGAGCCAGCCAGATAACCATTGCTCCGAGTCACGTTACCCGTGTATCGACTGGCAAATATTTTGCTCCATTGTAAGTACATAGCTAACCACTCGTGTCATACCTAATCGCATGGTTCAATGTTTAAAAAGTAGAATGGATAATCCTACGTACAATCGTCACTGATTTTTACATATTACCAATAAGCTAAGTATTTCGAACTCTGGTTCACGGTGGCCAGAGCTCTTGGCTAACAAATGTGAACGTTCGTTAACAATCGAGTAAACAGGAACAGAATTAGAGGCAGTGACACAATCAGTTCTCAAATCGGCTGTTGACATACTTTTTACTTAGGTGATAGCAACGTCGTATACGAATTTGTTCGATGATTCTATTGTTAATCACATTTTATGTTTATTCTACTTAAACAGCTGTTGATAGTTAAGTTCAGTTTTTAAGCAATTTACTTTGCATTCCGGCCATGTGCCGGGACTCACAAGGAATCGTTTGCTGAACTGACTTTCGTTTGGAACACAATGTTGCAACGAATGTTTATAGTGCAAACGCAAATGTTCTATTTTCAACCCAAGTGCGATGATATATGTAGTCACGTATGGACACGAGTATGGCATGGGCTACTGGACATAGCGCAATATTTTTTGAAAACGGGTAGAACGGCTTGGAAAGAATTATGTAATTCGATTACCGTCACCTGTTTGTATTCTTAACTAACGGAATTGTATGGTACAAATTACAAGGTCCGTTCTAGTTTACCGCTAAGAATTCAAATGAAATGCAGAGAATTGTGCAACAGAAATATTCAGTAGGAACCAATAATAAATTCTAAGCTTTAAAAGCATAAGACAAAAAATGGATTTCACAAAACTATTTAAATAAAGTGGGAAGTTACTGAAATTATTTAACAGTCTGTAAAGGC
>NW_017168153.1:7544-16081 GCF_001652005.2 Ceratina calcarata | reverse complement strand
CATTACCTGTAACGTAATACATAGTTACATTAATGTCAGACATGGACTCGGCGTTACCAGCTCATTGTTGACGAACCCTGAAAAGATTTTAGGTCGAAGTTCAAGTCCGTTGCGCCAATTTCGTGATTGGAATGTCGCAACCGCGGTCGAAATAAGTAGGCAACAGTAATTGGAGCAAACAGTTCTACAAAACAACGTGTCACGAGAACTGATTAATCATCGTGTTACCAAACGTATGTACATATGGTAAATAAATCGTAGAATCGAAGGAAACGATGCGGACGACGGATTACATGGAATCCTGTCTCACTTATGACAATATAGTTCCCCGGCATAATCAAGATGAATATGAATATCGTAATTCACGTTGACGCAACGGATTTGTCATTGAAAAAAGAAAAATTGTATCACGCGTGTAGCAAGCCTCCAGATACAACCAATAAACGATTTGTTTTCGTCGAACTTTTTTTCTTTCAACGATCAAAGAGACAAACAATAAAACATCCGACACGTCGATTGCAAAGTTGAAAAACAAACCTCGATAGCGTTCGCAGAAACGGACCTTGATTTAATAAACTCTTTGTTTCTCTTGTAATTAAATCAACAATACGAATTCTACATCAAGAAATATTAATTACTTTATTGCAATAAACGCAGTCTGAAATCTCTCATACGTTAAATATAAAATAAGCAGTAATATGTATAAATAAAAATGGCTGGCAAATAAATAGATTAAATAAATAGATATTAAATAAATAGATATCTGACAAAATACAAAGAGGCTTATATGATGTTTATTTTATAATACATATATTATTTATATACATTTACAGTAGAAGGCGCATGCAAAGACAATTAAGTCACTGAATTAAGAGAGATTTGCAGAAGAATGAAAAAAAGGTTCATATAAAAGATTGGCAATTCGTGGAATGTAGGAACAGCGCACCGAAGTTTATTATTATTCAAGAATATAAAAGGAAGGCTGACGCACGGCAGCGTGGAGCGGGAGTCAGAGCGGCTAATCGCTGACTAGCCCGACGCGACCGCAGCCTCGGCGTCGTCCGATAACGAGGAAAGATTATGCCCAAGGACAAGGCCGCGCGGCGAGCCGTGTGACTCTCTGTCAACGCGCGGATGTTCAGAGTTCGCCGCGAGACGTTTCGAACCGACGAAATCCGCGAGATACAGAAGCCTCGCGCGGACCTCTGTGGTTAACACGCGTGTCCGTTGTCCTTGCCGAGTCGCCAGCTGCGCTGTCAGCAAGAACAAAAGCGTTAGCACCCGTTTATCGCGCAACGCCCATCCCGAACGACCCATTCGTACTTACTAAGAGAGTTTCATTCTTAACGAATTTATATTCTCAAACATTATATTATGTTTATTCTACTTAAACAGCTGTTGATAGTTAAGTTCAGTTTTTAAGCAATTTACTTTGCATTCCGGCCATGTGCCGGGACTCACAAGGAATCGTTTGCTGAACTGACTTTCGTTTGGAACACAATGTTGCAACGAATGTTTATAGTGCAAACGCAAATGTTCTATTTTCAACCCAAGTGCGATGATATATGTAGTCACGTATGGACACGAGTATGGCATGGGCTACTGGACATAGCGCAATATTTTTTGAAAACGGGTAGAACGGCTTGGAAAGAATTATGTAATTCGATTACCGTCACCTGTTTGTATTCTTAACTAACGGAATTGTATGGTACAAATTACAAGGTCCGTTCTAGTTTACCGCTAAGAATTCAAATGAAATGCAGAGAATTGTGCAACAGAAATATTCAGTAGGAACCAATAATAAATTCTAAGCTTTAAAAGCATAAGACAAAAAATGGATTTCACAAAACTATTTAAATAAAGTGGGAAGTTACTGAAATTATTTAACAGTCTGTAAAGGCTTATGTATATTTTTCTGTTATTTCAAACAACTGTGTAATCATCGAAGTTGAACAAGCCGTGAAAAAAAATAATGTATACTAACGGAAATTCGACTAACGCAGCTACAAAAAAGGGCTTTCTTCATTTACTGTTAAGTAGAATTCAAATTAAATACAAATAACTATGCAACAGAACACAAAGATTTTATAGTAAGCAGTAATAAACTGTAATCTTTAGAAGCCTTGGAAAAAATTAAATTCAAGAAACTATTTAAATAAAATGACAAATCATAATAATTATCAGAATTGAATTACCAAAATTACAAGGCCTGCTCTGATTTAATATTAAACAGAATTCGAATGAAATGCAGATTTTTTTTAGAATCAATAATTAACTATAAACCTTAAAAGCATTGAGTAATGAAGTTCATAGAATTGTTTATATAAAGTGACAAACTTC
This sequence comes from Ceratina calcarata, assembly GCF_001652005.2. Classification (NCBI taxonomy): domain Eukaryota; kingdom Metazoa; phylum Arthropoda; class Insecta; order Hymenoptera; family Apidae; genus Ceratina; species Ceratina calcarata. The sequence continues at coordinate 13,741 of NW_017168153.1, read as the reverse complement.
CGAGCTTATTTAACAGTCTCTAAAGACTCTGATTCTTTCCTATTATGTAAAGCAACTATATACGCAATCATTGAAAGCGTGATTGTGAGTGAAAAGCACCAGCAGAGCGTGAAAAGAAATAATACATATACACTGTCGAAAACTCGATTGACGCGGTTACGAAAGCGTCTGCCGTTTGTTTTCGCTCAGATTTTGGAAATATGAGAAACACTTCCGTTACATTGCGTCACGCCTTTATGACACTCCAGATCCCTTTTCATCTTCCTAACATATTTCCACCATTAACTGTTTCATTAATAATTCAGCTATCAATTTTTATACGAACACATTTATGATATAAATTTAAGAAATTATAGATACACATTTAAATATTGCAATTTTTATATAAAATGAAACGCTCATGGTATCAGTTTTAATAAATGCATTTTAGGTGCGCATTTAAGTATCGCGATGACCATTCGGCTTTTAATATTCCGAACAGTTCTATACATTAGTTGGATATTTAAATTTTCGCATAAATGCATCGAAGCCCGAGACCTATTAATAATTAATCGTTAAAGTCAGTTGATGAACGAGCGTGACACGCGCACGCTGGATAGTCCGCGGCCTCGGAACGGTATCTCACGTAAGCGGAATGAGCACGAGCCACGGGTAAGCAGGCAGGCCGGTTCCTATCGACGAATCGAAGTCTGATCGCGAGCCGGACAAGGTCCTCGGTTGAAATACGATAGAATAGCACCCGGTCCAATTGACCTCTAGAGATCCGACGCGTTTGGTGTTACACTAGCCTCGCGGCTGATATTTTCGGAAATGATCTTGTCCGACGGGAAGAGAATTTTCAACGTCTGACGTTACAATAGTAATCAATTGAGAACGAGAATTATTGATTGTCATTAATAGGACTTATATTTTCTGAAACGTATTTTGAATTTATGCAGATTTTTATAATCTCACGAGGTTCATGTCAATTGTTTTATATACTTTTATTAAAAAATCCGCGGTCTGATTATTGTTATCAATTATCTATTCATTTATTACGACTGGTCCTTTTCGTAACGCAGACGAATTTATAGTAACGATAATGAGAAGGTAATTGTACGTGTGAAGCAAATACGAGGTTTCCATTTTCGTAGAATTTGTATTATACATTAAACAATTTTATTAGGCTAATATCTGATATGGAAAACGGCGTGTAATTAAGAATATGGTTTAGAATGCAGTCTGCGTGATGCAACGAATTCGTTTACGTTTGATGCATGTACACACATTGGATAAGAGAGTCTAAAAGAAGGAAACGAACGAAATATATATTGCCGTGTTTACGCTGACGACGATACAGGCAATTTATTTGACGCGTGTAAGCAAATCGTCAACGTGACGAAACGACGCGATGATTTATGCTCCGCAAATAAGCTGTACACATAATTGATTCAAACTTTGGAAACGTTTGACGGGCAAATTCGAAAATACCCTTTTAAGGTGAACAGTCAGTCGTAAAACACCCTTCTTATTTAATTGCGATATTTAAACGGCGTACATCTTTTTACACTTGCGAAAGAATATTAAAAGGCTTAGTAATTTAAGTTAGCTTCAATTACTTTCGATTTGATGAATAGACAAATGAGGAAGTAAATTCGCCTTCATGTCATCTTTTTAGCTTCCATGCTAAATTATAAATCAGAATAAAATTCAATTATTTTATTGTTTGAATGAAATGAAAGGACGAGTCAAACGAGGGTTAAACTCAGTAGAGGTTTCGATTTTTTTACATGATAATACGAAAGGTCACAGAGGTGTTTCTTTTATTACTTGATGCAATGAGACGGAAGGACGAGTCAAGCGAGGGTTAAATTAACTTGAGGTCGTAGATTTTTTGCGCGGTAATTCGAAAGGTCACCAAGGCGCTTTTTACCAGGCACTGCTCCGGGCGAGCCTTGATTCGACGTCAAAGATGCTTCAAGGATCCGTCGCAAGGACGAGATTGCCCCAAGGACAGCGCGTTAGTAGAAAAGCCGTAGTCGGTTTTGCGGGTCTCTATCTTGTTTTCGAAAAAGTCAGGCACGCGTGTCTCACAGATTGCTTGCCGTTCGAGGAAAACGTGAGTCAAACCGCTGACATGTCAGGTCTATCTTACAAGTCTTCTCAGAAAGAAGTTAACTCTATTCTATCTAGCGTCGTCGCTGTAAATCGACCTCTTCCACGAACCGAAAGCTCAATTTATAACGGAATTCTATAGAACAGGTTCTGTCGTTCATTTGTATTTTTCACCAATTTAAAAATGTCGATCTAAATTCAATTTATTATGGAATTCCATAGAACAGGTCGTACATGGTCGTACGTTCTGCTCTGCATTTATTAATAACTCTTATAAGCTTCAAATCTCCTCATTGAAATTGTTACATGAAAATTGTTTATGTCCTTTCATCTGCAGAATAAAATTAAAACTATTCAATATTTATTGTATGGTTTATTAAATGGTTGGAACTACATTGTAATTTTCACGAATTAAGAAATGTCGATATAATTCAATTTACGAGGATTCTAAAAGATTTGTCCTACGTTCTGCTGTTCATTTAGTAATACTTGTAACAAATTTAAAAATTGCTCATTTTTCATTGAAATTGTTACCTCTGTTTTATCTGACTTTATTGTAAACTGATCTCTTCCACGAATTGAAAGCTCAATTTATAACGAAATTCTATAGAACAGACCTTGTCGTTGATTTGCAATTCTCACGAATTTATAAATGTCGATTTAAGTCCAATTTACGATGATCTTCTATAAAACTGATCCTACGTTCTGCTGTTCATTAATAATTCTAACAAATATAAAAACTTATTAAAATTGTTATACGAAAATTGTTTATATCCTTTCATCTGAAGAATTTTATTAAAACTATTCATTGTATGATTTATTTCATGGTTGTTATCACATCATTTACAACAATTCAAATAGAATTTAAAATAATTATCAGACACCTCGTGGAAGCGTTCTAAGTCTAATGAACGATCGATACTGAACGATCGCCCCGCGATAATTTCAAAGATCCTCTGTTTACCGCGCCGCACAAACACACGCAACGGGTTTATATCCAGATCTCAGATAACCGGCAATACGTGTTATCGCGATAAGCGGCCGGGTTCAAGTGCGGATCCGGTTGCTCGTTCGATCATAACCTCGAACAACGTGATCGGTAACCACGTGCGTGTTCCGCTCTCGCGCGGACTCGTCAAAACGAAATATAGCAGATAATAAAAAAAAAAAGGGGAAGACTGCAGACAAGCTCGATAACAGAAAAAGAATACGATCAACAGTTTCGAGTTTATTCTCACAAAATCTGACGGATTCCGTTCTAAAAAAAAGTCTTCAATCACGCCTGTCGTTTGCCAAAAGATTGTTGATCAAATTACCTTATATAGAAGATCGAGGAACAAATACTATACAAACGACAAAGCCGTATAAATGAGACCGTTCGATCTTCTTGCAAAACATTTTTCGAGAAATAATTGGGACCGCGATTTAATTTGTGAGACAAAAGATTTCGGTAAGATCGCTGATTCTATTGATTTGACGTCACCTGCCGAAGATATCTCCGGCCGATAATCTGATACGGACGTACCTAAATCCGGCAATCGCATAAGCTTCTTCACGGAGGCCCTCGAGGCCGTGGAACTTTATTTTTTACACAGACTGAAACGCGTGCCGATTGTTATGTCAGCGTTATGTATAGACGTACGTACCGACGCCACGCCGCCGCCGCCGCCGCCGGTTCCTCGGACGATGATACTTCGATCTTTTCGGTCCAGGAGTCACGCCGAAGGCCGAAACGCTTGCGCGAACTCGGACGGACCGTTCTTCGTCCTTGCGACAGTTTTAGTTTCGTTTTAGTTACGCGCCCTCGGACGATACACGCGTTCCTAGTGCGAAACGCGAATAGTCAGCGAAGGTTAATCGATAGATTAGATGCACAAATAAATTCGTAGCCTTGAATAAAAGAGAAATCCAAAACTATAATAATATTTTTATAGAAAAATATCTGAAGTTAAGTCATAAACAAATCATCGAATCATGAAGGAAAGTCCCATTACTCAAAAGTTTAGGCAATAAACTATTAGTAAAGTCGGAAATCAGAGTACTACGAGGAAACTCAATCGTAGATAAAGTTTTCTGCGAAGCGGCGATTGGAACGATCGCGACGTTGCTCGAGGTTAAGATCTGACGACTATCGAAATCTGTACTTGAACTCGTCTGCGCGTTGAATCACACCGATGATGATATCGCGGCCGATAACAGAGCAATAACACGTGTGCACATATACATGCGCGCGTAATACTACGGACAGATAATTAAAAGAACGATTCGAAACGTTTTGAGTTTTAATGAAATTTATGAGGCATTCATGAATATTAATAATGATAAATAAAAACGTTTGCTGTGTACAATGAAGGTTGCATGAGCTAAGAGTTTAAGAAATATGACAAAAAGCTATCTTCAATATTCATAGCGATAAACTTTTAGGAAAAACTACATTTACAGAGAAGTAAGATTTATAAACTTGCTCGACCTGTTTTTTTCATACAGAATTTTTGACTAGAGAGAGAAATTGTTAAAATCAAAACTATGTACAATGTTTTAAAAGACGAAGATAAATTGTTCACTTTTGATATTTGCTAACAGGAACCTGGCTGGAATTCGTTGAATATGCGTTGAAATGAAAAACGTTTTGCCACGTACAAATGGCTGCATCATGAGTTAAATTGGAATGTACAATAAATTGAAAAAGTTATATAGCTAACATGTTAAACACCAAGTTTTGTTTCCCTTTCTGTTTAGTTAATTGTTTTGTTATAGGTGTTAAATAAAATATTGGAAACTTTTTACAATAATTATAATTATATTTCATTATCAGTAATTGACTAGGGAGATAAATGAATGCTCGCCGTTCTTCAAGTTTCTAAAAACGTTATCACTCGATTTTCATCGATGACAATCGCGTACGAATATCGAAAGTGGGGATGGACCTTAAAAGGGTGCCAAACTGTCTTTTGTGCTTTACTTCCAGTGCGTTTTTCACAGTATGCAGGCAAATATAAAAGCAAAAAGTGGAATAAAAAGATTTTCATTTATTCACTCGTTTCCAATCCTACATTTCCTAGTATACTTAATTTTGTTTTAAGTCTATATAATTCATAATCTAATAGTGAGCATCCTCATCATTTCATTTTGTCTATATAGATGCACGCGGTCATACAAGAATTCTCGAGACTAATCGATCATTCGAAGAGGACAAGGGCAGAGCTGCTTTACGTAATCGTCGAAACACGTCAGAGATCTCACGTAAAACGCGAGCATAACCGACATCGACTTCCCGATACCGTCGCATTTTTTAAACATTGTTTCAAAACCACGCTCCATATTCAGTTTTGAAACATGTTCATTTAACAAAAAACAGACGAGTCCACCAAATGATTAGACAAAGGATAATAAAACACCGTCTGATCTGGCGATCACCCGACCCATTCATCAAAATTTCCTTTGTTAAACTCCGTAGCGACGTTAATTGTAATTTACAACGCGTCTAATCCGCATAAACAGTCCTCGCGTGATAAAACAGGCAGGCGGAGAGACAAAGGCAATAAAGAGAACTCACCGTCACGCGCGGGCCACCTTCCACCTCCGTCGGAGGCACGCGATATCCACGATCTCGCCGATAAGCTGATAACACGTTTCCGAAGGCGTGGATCGAAGATCAAGGCCGGCTGTTTTCGGCACGAGGAGAACGGCGATGCGCTCCCAGGCCGAGAAGTGCATATCGTTATCAGCCCGCCTCCGGTCGCTCCCGTAAACGGAGATTATCACGGCGAGCGGCGTGGCGCCTCGGGTAACGCGACGGATGAGAAACCGAAACTTGCCGATTCGTACGAATTTCAAGGCCGGAGGCGAACGTCGAGCACGGGAACACGTGCGTCTCGGCGCAAGGCCACGCTCGTACGATCATCGTCTCGCGTGTTCCTCGCCACGTGGTCCTTGAGCAGAATAGGTGCGAGGGACGAGACAGTTTTGCGCGCTGATACATACCGTGAAAAATACCCCGAATGATTCTGCAAGCAAAACGATTTCGAACGTATTTACTAGAATTAGGAAAATGGTTGGGAAACTTAAAACTGTTTAAGGATATGCAATTGCAAATTATAACA
>NW_017168153.1:5118-7005 GCF_001652005.2 Ceratina calcarata | reverse complement strand
TAAATTAATTAGGTTAAATTGGAAAAAGTAGTTTACACCTGTTGGACTGTCAATGTCGAGCAGACGAAAGGTATTCACAGCACTTATACTAATTCCATTTTTGCATGAGTGCATGCCAAGTGGCTCGGGAGTCATTTTAGGTAGTTGTACAAATAAATTGTCTAAACAATTTCTTGTCACAATTTTCGGAATGAACGAATCTTGTGAAAAATTGCCAATTCAAAGATTTCGATTCCTTCCAATTAAATCTATTCTTTTTCTAAAATGATGACGTTCGAATTGGAAGTTTTGGTGACGAATCTCGTATTACTTGTCCCGTTAAAAAGGATTTTGTGAACTCTACAAGCAAGAGTGCCTGACAATTTTTTGTCACAATTTTTGGAATAGACGAATCTTGAGAAAAATTGCCAATCCAAAGACTTTGTTTCCTTTCAATGAAACCTATTCTTTTTCTAACATGATCACGTTTGAATCCTAATTGAATCTAGCGAATCTCGTATCACTTGTCCCATTAGCAAGGATTTTGTCAATTCTATAAGCAAGATTGCCTCAATAATTAGGTATCAATTTTTGAAATAGACAAATCTTATACAAAATCACCAATACAAAAAATTCATTTGTCTTTAATTAAACCTTTCTTTAAAATGATGAAGTTTGAAATATAATCTTTGGTAGCGAATCTTGTACAATTTGTTCACTTGACAAGAATTTAGATGAGCGGCGCGCGGCGTGGACAGATCAGGTAGTGGTAAAACGGTGCCGATTATAGGCGAGGCTCGATGTGTTGGAGAACGACTGGTAGCCGATACGTATATCTATCCTCGCGCGTATATACGTGTCCGTCCCAGCCGCCCGTGACCACGCGGCCTTGTCCTTGTACGACGTCGACGTCGAGCGCTCCGTGCCACCGACACCCGTCGTCGTCGGTCGCCGTGGAACCTTCCTACGAGCAGCCGCGGCGGAGAAGAGAGAGACACGTACACGCTCGATCAGCCAGATCTCGGTGTTATGTGTACCAGCGGGCACGCGGACGTGTACGAGGCATGAACTTGCGAACGCATTTACGCGGAACGAAGGAGCCGTTTAACGCGGAATTACCAACGGATAATTCCTCTCCCGCCGACGGCGAACTGCGTCATCGGTAACCAAATCCCTCGCCTATCGATCTGAACACCCTTTACCTAATCACCCGCACGTCACTTAGTGATTATGTACTATCAATTACGAAATCGGTATTAGATGATCGTATACTATTAAATGAATTATATAATTTTCGTAAGAGCGGACTTATTGTACAATCGGAATTGTGTAATTTTGATAAGAAACATTGATATTGTTTCACTGCGGGCGCGAGATCAAAGGCGAATAGTATATTATTAGATACGATATTTTATGAATCGTCAAGAGAATTTTGTTCGGAGGACAGGCGGGGGACACGTTATCGCTAATCTCGCAAGGTTACGCAATCTAATTAGGTGCTTTCCGAAACTGTGAAGTCGCGAGAGCAGGGGAGATCTCGTGCTGACCCCCGCACGTGGTATACGATGATCCAGCAGTCGCGTGTCCGCGAACCCGAGAATTAGCAACGCCGATCGGGCGAAGTGTGAACGGGATACATTTCGCGGTTACAATTTCTTAGCCAGGGATTGGAATTACAGTAAGTAGTCGGTCTTAATAGTTTCTTCTTAACATTCAAGCGTATTCAGAACGTACGGACGAATGATAATATGGATAAGCTGAATTAACATAATTACTCAAGAAAAACGAACATAATATAGTTGTTGCCTATGTGTAGCATATACACTTGCCAAGGATGAGGTTTTTTGTTGTTAAAAGATGTTTTGTATTAGATGTTTTTCTGGTATTTGGTGTGCATGCGCGAAGTTG
>NW_017168153.1:1640-4820 GCF_001652005.2 Ceratina calcarata | reverse complement strand
ACGACGAGATCTACAATTTCTGTATAAAAGTTTCTTGCTAGCGTCAATAGTTAACGAGTAATTTGCAAAAAACTGTTTTTTAGTTTTTCGTCAATAACTCGTAAACTATTAACGCTAGCGACAAACTTTTATACAGAAATTGTAGATCTCGTCGTACTCTACAAGAAACGTCGTATGCAATTTTCCCGTATCTCCAAGGGTTTAGGAGTTATTGAGGAAAAACGAAATTTTTTGCCAAAAGTTCGCCATTTCGACGGTGGGATGGTCGGATTTTATCAACATCAATAAAATGCCAAATAATCATACGTAACTCGTTAAATATCGAAATTAGAAGGAAAATGCATAGAATCTTTCTTTGTAGAGGATGTCAGTGCCTACAATTTCTGAATAAAAAACTTTTCACCAGCGTCAATAATTAATTGAATATTTCCTTCTATACTATTTAGCACGTAGCGATTTATTTTTAGCATTGTTCCTCCGACGTCTGATTTCTTTTTAATTATAGGAAATGCGTTTTTCTAAAGTACATAAACTTTTGAGATTGACTGTATAGCCAATACATCCTTAAGAAATCTTTTGTGTTTTATTGAATAAATGTATCCTTATATTCCTGTAGTGTATATTATTTAAGACCTTGTGCCAGTATTCATCTACCTATTAGATCGTTTTGTTAAGAAGAGGATACTGTTGGCAGCGAATTCGCGAGGTGCGATGCCAGCGACGCGCGATGAGTCACGTAGGGAGCTTGCACAAAGCGACGAAATCGTGTGGACGCGGGGCGTGGATCTCTAAAACCAGAAGACCCCAGCACCGTTGCGTCGGGACGCGTGACACGGATTTCGTGATGCGACCGCAACGTCGTCGTCGTCGTCGGTCGAACGGCGACGCACGCGATGCGTCTAAACCGGGAACACGTGAGAACGAGAACAGAGTCCGTTCGCGTACTTAGTTGCTTACAATACGTATCCAGTTCCCCCGGCTTGGCTGCAGCACTACGAGCGTGTTGCATCGCAGCGGCTGGCGGTGACGGTCGCGCATCGATCGTCCGCCAGCAGCCAAGGCCGAGTCTTATTCGGGCAAGGCCAAGGTCGTTGGCTGGCATTGCCGGCGAGCGAACCGAACCGAACCGTGGCGAGGCGAAGGTGAGGCGAGATCGTAATTTTCCTTCCCCGCGCGCGGCGGCCGCCGGGGGTTGAGCGCGGAAAGTGCAGCCGGGGTCACGGGCAATCCGCGCGCGAGATCGAACGAACGCGGCGTTCTTGGCATTCAACGGGACCGATGGAAAAGCGGAAATCACCCACTGCCGATCGACGGAGTGGGGCGCGCGCGGGTTAGTGGTAAATGGCCCGGACGTACCAATAGCTGTTAATGCGCGATAGACACCTGACTCAATTTTTGTTATAATATTTATAAAATCTTTCCTGTCTTTTTTAAATACTTTATATATTCGATTCTTATGTAACTTGTACACTCGTACATGAAACTGCAGATTCTAACTCAATCATTTTTTAAAACAATTTCTAAATTCTTTTTCTTTAAAGTTGAAACCCCCACTAATTTTTTATAAACATTGCTGCATATTCGATTATTGTACAGTGACTTAAATATCAAACTAGAGATTCAGGCTCAATCATTCTCTAAGACAGTTTATTCATTTTGTAATGTTTGCGATATTACTCTTGATTGTTATCAAAGGTGAGCCGAAACTGGAATCTTCTGTTAGGATCTGCGTGTAAGACGTTGCGCAATAATGACCACCTCGGCGATGATATAATAATGGTATCGCAAACAATATTAGTCAATAGGACGTTTCCTGGTTAGATAATGACGGCAAGGTTACTTGAAAAGTATCATCGTGCTGAGCTCGGCTCGAAGCTGACTCTTAATCGACCTATAATACGAGCCTCGGTTCTCTATGGTCATCTCGCGACTCGCGTTTAATTAACTCGGGTTTCGTGCGTTCCTCAATATATTTTTATTCGCCGGATCGTTTTCAAGCTTGATGACGTTATTGCAAACCGAGCCTACAGTCAGCGAAACACTGCGGCGGAATCAGATGGAATTAGAATCGAATAGAATGCGATTTAAATAATTTCAGCAATTCTATTTCCTGTTCTCCAAATTGATTTAAAATAAATTAACTGTTGCTTTCTCAGAATTTGTTAAAAATTCCAAGTTTCAAATTGAATCAAATTGTTCGATAAAGAAGAAGAGAAATAATCCTGTCATCATTTATTTCGATGAAGCCAGTCTAGCGAATTCAACCTTCATCTTTTGGACTATTTTTAAGCAAAACTAGATGGAATTAGAATCAAATAAAAAGAGTTCAAATAATTTCAGCAATTTTTAATATTCTATTTTATTTCTTGTCCCCAACCTGACCCATTATTTAATTAACTAATCCGGTTAGAGTTTGTTAATAATTAAAATTGAATCAAATTGTTCGAAAGAAAAGAAGAATAATCGTGTCATCATTTATTTCGTCGAAACCAGCGTAGCGAGTTCAGCCGTCCTCCACCCTGTGAACTATTTTTACTATGAACAGGAACCTATTTCTCCCTTGACGTTCCACAAATCCTCGCGTAGGTATATAGCGTAAAAATCGAAGGTCTCGACATTGTTCCGCCTTTCACGCGTCGATACCGCGACTTTAAATACGTGCGCGCTCTGCTCACCTAACCGGTACATCCCCCTTTAAGGGAGGCTGAAGCTCCGCGAGGCGCAGCGAAGGAGACCTGTAGCGGAGCAATTTCGCGCGTATCAAGCCTTGTCTGGCACACAGTCAATAATGCACCCAGTCGGGTGTGCGCACAGGGACCATGCCCGCGTACTGAAATATTTTAGTCTTATGTTTCGTAGTTTCTGCTGGCACTCTGGTATCAAGGCCAGTGTTCATTCTTGACTCTAGCCGAACCGAAAACGAGCAGCTTCTCGGTTCGTCGATCGTTCGACAATGGTGAAAAACAAAAACTACGCGAGAATAGCTCGGATCACTTTTCAGCCAATTACACAGAAAGTTGAAATTCATATACAGGGTGCCTCAGCTAATGTGGCCACTTAAATATTTATTCTGTTTTTTATATTATGAAAATAAAAATTTTAATATAACAGAATTAATGAATTAGATTTAAACTCTAATTGTAACATTTTTTAATTTTTATTAAAAATTTCTACATTACA
>NW_017168153.1:0-962 GCF_001652005.2 Ceratina calcarata | reverse complement strand
AAACGACTCATTTGTTTATCCACTTACTATAAACATTTATGTGCACAAAATTATGAACGTTTCAGTTAAATTAAAGAATTATTATTATATTTTAAGTCAGATCGTAACTGCTTCGAATGTTCCTGCCTTTGTAAACATAAATGTGATATGTTATTTATCAAGAGAGATCTAAAGTGTTTAATATGAGAATTGCAAGCTGGGAAATTGAATAAAAAGTATTGTTTTACAAAATATTAGATATGCTGTATACGTTCCTACATTTCATTTTTTCTTGGATTAAGTTTTGTCAGAGCTCTGCCAACGAGTGTCAAGTACACAGTGAATGCCTTGGCGCCTCGTTTATCCGCTCTGAATATTCTGAACGGAATTTTTTCAAGCATTATCCGTCCACGAGGTTCTTTTTTCATCCGCGATAATTTCTTATTGAGAAATGGGTTATCGGGAACGGTCAGAACGCGTTCGGTAAGCAAGGACCGAGTCAAGGAGCGGAAACCTTGCAAAAGTTCACCGTTAAACGTTACCTTCTATCTGACCGAGCGGCCGCGAAATCAAGCTATCATCGTAACGCTGACGAATCGTCCGACAGGCTTCTTTCGCTGACAAGAACGTTTGACATGACACACGTATGCACGTTCCCATTGATTTGAATTCTCGTTCGAACGCTTATCAAACTGTAAATTATTTCTTGATGAGTACTTGAAATGCCAAACAAGGAACTTTTTTATCGCCAACTTTTTATCGCCAACAGTCTTACTACTTTAAAAACGTGCTTTGCTTCTTATCTAATTCCTTGTATTTTTAATTGTGGAATTTCGACAGATACAAATTGTTTTTAAAATATTTCGCCAATACAGTAAGAAGCTTAATAAATGGAAAGATGGAAAACCTATTCAAATAACATTAAATTCATTCAACTTCACTCTTGCACTTCATCATTTTGTACTTTAATAATAAAATGAAGA
>NW_017168152.1:0-214 GCF_001652005.2 Ceratina calcarata | reverse complement strand
GGATCGAGGTACGTCGAAACGTTGCTTCAATTGTGGACTGAGGGATCATGTAAGTATAAATTGTCCGTCAAAAGAGAAAGGAATTAAATGTTTCGGGTGTAATGAGTACGGACATATAGCTTCTAAATGTTCGAAGAAGGACATGGTGAAAAGTACTTGCGCGGTCGCTCAGCCACAGGGACGCAAACACCCAAAAGAGGTCATGATTAATAAC
>NW_017168151.1:0-214 GCF_001652005.2 Ceratina calcarata | reverse complement strand
TTTATATGAGGTAGCCGTTAATGCATATCTTCTTCCCGGATACGCGATGCTTTTTAACATATCTAAACAAAAAAACAGTAGAATAGATTGGTGTTCGAAGTGAATTGTAAGAAGTATTTATAGTAAAAAAGTAATGAAACTTACGCAGTCTTTTCGACAATCGTTAATTTAGTTGGAGGCTCTTCAGCCTTTTTGATGGGAACGTAATAGTTCA
>NW_017168150.1:0-214 GCF_001652005.2 Ceratina calcarata | reverse complement strand
CACACCCTCTCACACTCTCCCACGCCATCTCACTCCATCCCCCACAACCTCTCGCACCACCACACCCACTCCCACTCCCCCTCTTTTCCTTCTCTTCTCTTTTCCTCCTTTCTTTTCCCTTCTTTCTTCTTCTCTTTTTTTTTTCTTTCTTTTCCCTCTTTTTTTCCCTCCCTTTCTTTTCTTCTTTTTTTTCCTTTCTCTTTTCTGTCTTCCT
>NW_017168149.1:0-214 GCF_001652005.2 Ceratina calcarata | reverse complement strand
CACTTGAGTGCTGAGTGCCAAGTGCGAGAATCGACTATAAATTCGAGCCTTAGTAACAATACTTAAAAGAAAATTCCCTGTATCTTATAGACAACCGTTTTCCATTTATTTCTCGGAGCTGCGAGTTGCCAATGTGACTCCTTACACATACAGGGTGTTCCGAAAATGGCAGATTGGGAGGGTCTTCCTGAACAACAATTTCCTTTTGCAAAAT
>NW_017168148.1:0-214 GCF_001652005.2 Ceratina calcarata | reverse complement strand
AATTTCCTTTGGCAAAATGCAGAATGGGGCTTGGTTACCGAGTTATTAACAAAAATCACGGACCAATCAGAGCGCTCGGTCGACGCGGGCTCCGACTCGGGAGCGTTGGTTCGGATCCGGCCGCCCGGTCTTTCACGCGTTTGAACAAGCGCTCCGCTTAGTACGAAGCGTTTTACAAACTACATGAATAACAATGCAAGGAAATTGTTGTTCG
>NW_017168146.1:0-214 GCF_001652005.2 Ceratina calcarata | reverse complement strand
GAGTTTATAGAATTTATCGAAGACCTCGATGAGTACGTCTAATGGCGGTGCGCTAGCAAGAAGGAAGACGACTTGCGTCGCGATTGTTTTGTAGCCTCTAATTATTCTTAATCCCATTTTCTTTTGTTCGTCAAGTAATGTGTTAATTAATTTTCTATTTTGCAGCACTTCGTTCGCCCATATATGACAGCCATAAAGTGCCATCGAATTAAAG
>NW_017168145.1:0-214 GCF_001652005.2 Ceratina calcarata | reverse complement strand
TGTATACATACCTAGAATGGTAAGAAAATATACTTCCTCTTCTCGTGATTTTCTTGTCTGCATAATACCTACACAGAAAGAAATCATATGTTAAGACATGTTGAAGAAAAGTAATATGTTTGAGCCATTTGAGCTATACCTTGGAAATTTATTAAATTAAGAAGGATAACAATTGCATGCAAGAGATCCACCACCTATGCCTTGATACCTGCTG
>NW_017168144.1:0-214 GCF_001652005.2 Ceratina calcarata | reverse complement strand
TTTTCGATTTTTCTGAGATTTTTCCAAGGGGTACCCCTTCAATTTCTTCCAAATTGTCATTTTTGGCCAATAACACCCAAACCGTTGGACATACGGAAAAATTGCATATGACGTTTCTTGTAGAGGACGACGAGGTCTACAATTTCCATATAAAAGTTCTTCGCTAGCTTCAATAGTTAACGAGTAATTTGCAAAAAACTGTTTTTTAGTTTTT
>NW_017168143.1:0-214 GCF_001652005.2 Ceratina calcarata | reverse complement strand
ATAAATAAGTTTATATACAAAATTCAATTAAAAGTACAAATTAATAATAATAGAGTTTTATGACGTTTAATAATTGTTTATATATTTGTAAATCAAATGTACTTTTAAGTGAAGTTCGATCATAATTATTGGAATTCTTTCTTCAAAGGGATTAATGAAGAACAAGGAACGACGGATAACATATATTTTTACTGTACGACGGATAGCATACATT
>NW_017168142.1:0-1579 GCF_001652005.2 Ceratina calcarata | reverse complement strand
TTGTTGGATGACTCACTATTTACTACTTAGTTATCTCTAGTTTTACGAAATGTGCAAAAACAGCTTATATAATTGCTAAGGTCAAAATCAACCCTAAGTCACAGGGTTCGGAGTGACCCTCTCCTCATTTTATCGTTAACATATACATATATACTCTCCGACTTCCAAAACACCTCAGTTTTGGAATCTGGAATCCGTACGAACTATAGTTAGCTTGAATTCCTCATCTTTGTATATAATTCCGTTATTGGAAATATAGAAATACGTCGTCAACACCCGAGCTTATTTTCCATACGAATCCTGAATACAACATTATACGTTTTCATTTCTATTTTTCTTAATCATATTCATGAAAAACATAATAAAAAAAAACATATACTGAAATGAACTTCTCTACATTATCAATAGCAGTTTTATTTAAATAGGTGCGCAGGAGGGAAGAATTTGTCTTATCTAGACTACTTTTACGGTCCGGATCTTATCAAGAGGATAACAGTCACACAGAATTGGTTAGTACCGTATCGGTCGATTTGTCGAAAGCAATATTTTAGCACTTGCTGGCCCAATCAATTTGAAAAAAAAATGAAGAAACCTTTGTTACTTTACACTTGTTACATTACGATCTTTATTGTGATCATGATGGTCCTAATGATGGATAGAAGTTACAATCAACGCGTACCACTTTTTGTGACATCCGGTGATGCTAACAAGACCGGTAGGCTTCTGAACTTCGAACCGGAAGTAGGTATGTATGTCTAATTAAACTCTATTAATCTGACTAGGCATCGCAAATAAACGTGTCACATTACGTATGATTAAGAAAATTTTGTAGACTGTTCTCCTATTGCTTTATCACTTTGAAACGCGCATTCATGATATAACATGATACAGAATGTAGTCAGACGCATAATGCAAAGATATTATGTAACTTTACAATAGTCAACTATATACAGTATTTGTACGATATTGGAACATAACACGTATAAATTCTGATTATTGACAGACAAGCCTCTATCGGACAAGAACATTTTCTTTATCGAAACATCGGGTATTACGAAAGGAGATTTAATGCTGAAAAGTCGTCAAGGCTGTGCGGTCGAGTCTGCCGCTAGAATGAATCCAAATATGACCGTGTACCTGCTGCTCGTCTCCCGTTCGAAGGTTCCGAATCAATCGACGAAGTTCTTTGATCAGCTGGAAAGCTATCCGAATGTTCGAATTAGATGCGTCTATTTAGACAAATACATGGAAAACACGCCGCTGGAAAAGTGGTACAAAAGAGGCGTGTGGAAGGAGAGTCAATGGCCTATATCACACATGTCCGATGTCCTTAGGTATCTGACGCTGTGGAAGTACGGAGGAATATACTTGGACTTAGACGTCGTTGTCACAAAGTAAGCCCAATACCAATCTTCTTTAAACGTAATGTGCTAGGAACAATATTAAGTTAAACTCAGATATGCTTCGGAATCCTAGTCAACCTAGTTGTTTCATGTTGCATTTAAATGACGTTCGCTTGTTAAAAGAGAACGTATTAAATGTTAATGAAAATTGTTTCTCGTCAGGTCTCTCGAAGATT
>NW_017168141.1:0-214 GCF_001652005.2 Ceratina calcarata | reverse complement strand
GCTAGCGTCAATAGTTAACGAGTAATTTACAAAAAACTGTTTTTTCGTTTTTCATTAATAACTCGTTAAATGTTGATGCTAACGAAGAATTTTTACATGAAAATTGTAGATCTCGTCATCCTCTACAAGAAAGGCCATATACAATTTTCCCGTAGATAAAACGGTTTAGGAGTAATTAAGGAAAAATGAAATTTTTTGCCAAAAGTTCGCCGTT
>NW_017168140.1:0-214 GCF_001652005.2 Ceratina calcarata | reverse complement strand
TCCATCCTTCCTGCCCGCCTGCCTGCCTCCCTGCCTGCCACCCTTCCTTCCTTCTATTTCTTCATAAACTATTGCTGCATATATTGAACTAAAACAGTCAATGAAAAGATTACATGCGAACTGAAACAGAAAAGTTATTGTCATTAGAATAGGCAGATATATTTACGAACATCAGAACAAAAATCGAAATCGAGACCCAAATTAAAATCGAAAT
>NW_017168139.1:0-214 GCF_001652005.2 Ceratina calcarata | reverse complement strand
GTTGTCCGAGGCGTGGTTATTGAGTTATTAACAAAAATCCCCGACCAATCAGAGCACGAGTATATACGGCGGGCAGGAGCGCGGCAATCGCCTCGTGCGATGCCGCGTCCGTAAGCCGCGGTCGTGACGAGAGCATAGGTTTGAAGAAAAGTTGCATGCAAAAACGAACTTATAAATCGGTTAAATATCAGAGGAAAGAAAGCGATTAGTCGTT
>NW_017168138.1:0-214 GCF_001652005.2 Ceratina calcarata | reverse complement strand
CTGTAGTTTTTAAAAAAAGGTGCAAATCACGATTTGTGCTCCTAATCCTGTATATAAAAAGCAAGACTGATGATTTATTTACTACGTACAATATATCTGCTACAAATTATAGTTCGTGGAAAGTCATTCGATGACGTTTTAAAAGAACTTCTTTTATGACCAGGAAAGGATCCGTAAAACGCAAGCAAAAAGCAGCTAAACATCTAGTTTCATT
>NW_017168137.1:0-214 GCF_001652005.2 Ceratina calcarata | reverse complement strand
GGACTTACGCAAATGCTTAAGTCGATCTTAAGAGAAAAGCAGCGACTCTGAATATCGGCCTACGTGTGTCTGAAGTATATCCAAAATTTATGAAGATGGGACCTTTGATTTTCGAAAAAATTAATGAACCTTGCAGTTTGATATTAAAACTGTATTTTACATAAACAATTATATCTTCTAATCTATTGACATGAGGAAGTTAAAATTTACAGCG
>NW_017168136.1:0-214 GCF_001652005.2 Ceratina calcarata | reverse complement strand
GGCGTCCGGCGGAATTTCCAGCCGTACTCTCCTCCAAGGAACGACCCAGGTTGATTCCCGTACTTTCCTGGCTGTAGCGGGCGTCCGAGAGCTAGGCTTCATACTCTCCCTCTCAGTTGGGCAACCGATGGCTTACCTCGTTCTCTCCCAACCGAGTACAGCAAAGAATGCGAGAATTTGCCGGTCCGACCGCTCCTTATATAACTACGCGTTG
>NW_017168135.1:0-214 GCF_001652005.2 Ceratina calcarata | reverse complement strand
TATTGAATAATGATAGTTCGGTCCGTGTGCCTCTGAGATATGCGGAAGATCGGGCATTCCCAATCCAAGGAGGGAGCAACCTGTTTCCTTACCACGTATAATTAAAACGAGGACAGACGGTGGCATGGATGCCATTAACTATAATACGGTGGTGGAGGATGTTTTGTCCGACGCCCACGTGGTTGACGAGTGCAGTGGAATAATTCAGCCCTTG
>NW_017168134.1:0-214 GCF_001652005.2 Ceratina calcarata | reverse complement strand
CTGCACCCGTTTATGTCTAGCTTGTTTGGTCCTTGTTTATCGCTTCTCTTGGTTGAACTTATTTTTCTTGCTTTTTTGAAGCTCGGCCTTATTGGTTTATTGAACTTGCCGATCTTCATTTCTGCTGAACTGCCTTCTGTTGATGCATTTTGTATTTTGTCTATTATACTTAGCGTTTTGTTATCCAGGAAATTTTTCTCCTTCCTTGATATCT
>NW_017168133.1:0-214 GCF_001652005.2 Ceratina calcarata | reverse complement strand
ATTCGCTAATATAGAAGTAAATGGCATTACCGCAACGACAACCATAATAAATCCCCGATTCAAGACAACCATTTTCTACGGTGAAGGAAACACAGAAACAGCAATTCAAAATTTAAAAGAAATTCAAAGTACGTTGGATACACCAAATACTACACAAATAGCAAATCAAGAAGAAGAAACACAAATAAGTAACCAAAAAGCACACTTCTGAAGG
>NW_017168132.1:0-214 GCF_001652005.2 Ceratina calcarata | reverse complement strand
GTACATAAACTCGCACTCCGTCGGCAGATCGTACACGACTAAGCGCCACGTACAGCTGGCCATGGCTGAACACCTGACCTCTGAGATAGAGGCCGAGGCGATCCGCCGTCTGGCCCTGGGCTTTGTTCACCGTCATGGCGAACGCTAACGAAATGGGCAACTGGAAGCGGGTCATGCGGATGCCACATCCATCCACACGCTTATCCTCATACTG
>NW_017168131.1:0-1584 GCF_001652005.2 Ceratina calcarata | reverse complement strand
TGTCGAGTTTTCCACCGTGCGGAACCCAAGAGCTGGTGAATACATCACCATTAAGAGTGTGACCTGCCTGGTGGAGGATACCAAGGTGGAACCCAGCCTTGGTGAATACATCACCATTGCGAGTGTGACCTGCCCGGTGGACTACGGGGAATTGATAAAGTAATTAATGTTATTGTTATCCTTGAGGGAAACACTGACTGATAACCATTGAGAGAACAGGTGAGGATTGAATATTGACGATATCGTTATGAATCTTAGCACGGAGAATGGAAGAAGCGGTACTGATTGGGATGTACAAATGATAATTGACACGGAGGTCAGACCTTGTGAACTGTTAGAACAATGTGGAGATGTGGGTAATTCTTGACGAGAGCCGCGGATTTAATCCAGGGATGCAGGTGGCAGACAAATTGTATTGCAAACAGGGATGTGAGGAAAGAAGGACTGGAGTACCTGTCTGCGAGTTGAATGACCGGAGAGATTAGCCCTCGATCGTCCCTGTCAACTGAGACGGATTGAAGGACAGGTGGAGAGATATGTTTGTGGAAAAACTGGAACAAGGGTGAGAAATTTGACAAACGTAAATAATTGTCGATTGTGGAATGATTGCTGTTATTTGGAGATTCTAAATGCTCATTGGGAAACTATTATTATTATTATATTTATTTTTTAAGAAATTGAAGAGAGAGTCGAAACTCAGGGTTTGGAAACACTTCATTTCCATTTCTAAAGAATGAATAGAAAGGACCGGGAAGCGGTTGGAGAAATGGATGATGAAACAGGATGTCTGGAGAATGTCGAACGAGAAAGGACACGAAAAAACTTCGGACCGACTGTGCATTGTTGTTTGCCAGAGGATGTATATTCAGGAAAGAGTGGAGGTAAGGTTTGTTACAAGACGCATTGTTGGTTGACTCTTTGAAGCTTATTAAGAATTTAATGATGAATATCGATCGGTTGATTGATAGAAACGATGGAAGTGACCGGTA
Organism: Ceratina calcarata; assembly: GCF_001652005.2. Taxonomy (NCBI): domain Eukaryota; kingdom Metazoa; phylum Arthropoda; class Insecta; order Hymenoptera; family Apidae; genus Ceratina; species Ceratina calcarata. The sequence continues at coordinate 595 of NW_017168131.1, read as the reverse complement.
ACGATTGGCGCGAGAGTCGGCGGAGACGTTGAACTTGGTGATGGTGATTGTTGTTATCTGGACTGATAATTGGCTGACCGCTGGAAACAGGACCAGGAGGGGCTTCGGTTATCCTTATAAACAGAAGGAAAGAAAGGATACAGTGGTGGTCTGGATCAGAGGAATTCTGGAGGCTGAGACGAGACGCGGCGAATTGTTGTGATAAACTGGGAGCGGTCCAGACCCGGATCAAAGGGCAGTGGTGTTTGAATTGATTTGGCTCGACGCAGAAGAGGAGGAAAGTGATCGATATTTAAACATAAGCCTGAACGGGACGATGTTACGAACGACGGGAGAACGAATGCCTTGACGATGTTGGCGGATGGAGAAACAGACTGGATCTTTGGTGAGACCTGATGATCCTTTTATTAATCGGCTGCAAATAGGGTAAGTGAATGACTCGGATATCAAACGGGATTTGGATGTGGTAAATGTATAATTCTTATGTGATGGAAGACAGATTCTTAATTAGTCTAGGGGATGGGAAAACATGGATAGACGAGACTGAGAAATGTAGAGTGTGTCCAATAATGATAATGAATATGAAAATGTGTTA
>NW_017168130.1:0-214 GCF_001652005.2 Ceratina calcarata | reverse complement strand
GTTTCTGCAAGAGTATTCACTCTGACAATGGTACAAACTTTGTCGGGGCTAACAATAGCTTAAAAGAATTACGAGAGCTCATCCGTTCAGATGACCATAATCGAAAAGTAAAAACCTTCCTGGCAGAACATTCTATTGACTGGAATTTTATACCACCTAGCACACCACATTTTGGCGGATTATGGGAAGCGGCGGTAAAGGCTTTTAAACACCA
>NW_017168129.1:0-214 GCF_001652005.2 Ceratina calcarata | reverse complement strand
GTCTGTTTCTGTATTTTGTTCATACGGGAGGAGGGGGGGGGGGTTTCCCTTCTGTAGTTTGCTATGTTATTGTTCTATATTTTCTTCCCTTTGGGTGGTAGTTACGCTTTTGCTTTGGCTATTTAGTCCTTACGTTTTCCAGGTGTATCTTTCTATCATTGTTTGTTTAATTTTCTTTCTTTTAATGGTTTCTAGTTTCTACCCTGTCCTATGT
>NW_017168128.1:0-214 GCF_001652005.2 Ceratina calcarata | reverse complement strand
GATAGTAATTTTATCTTATTAAATTCATGACTTTTTACGTGTTAGTTATTCGCGGGGAAGATTTAAATTTATTTGATTTGATAATGATCTTTTTGTTTTGAATTGTGTCTGGCGCGGAAACTAAGTAGCGATTTACGCCGATATTAGCCAAAGATGCAGAGTTCTTTTTTTATATATATAAAAGGAAATTTTAAGTTTTAAAAGCTAGGACCAG
>NW_017168127.1:0-214 GCF_001652005.2 Ceratina calcarata | reverse complement strand
GGTTAAACGAAATAAAAGTGTTAATCCTATTATATACAATCGTTTATTGAACCGCCGACACTGATGGCGATTCCTCAACTAAATTACAAATTTGGTATACTTGTTTTTGTCTGGTTTCGAAGGCTGAAACCGAACGTCTATCGTCTATCGCTGTAAACGAAGCAAAAGAACGAAAACGATTTTATTAATTTGAATTAACGACTGAATAACAGCC
>NW_017168126.1:0-214 GCF_001652005.2 Ceratina calcarata | reverse complement strand
TAAAGTAGCTGAGAATTCTTTGATGTGCATCTCCCAAGAATTGGAATCTAAACACGCTAATTCTGAAGAGAACGAGAAACTAATTGAAGAAAATATAACTCTTATTGAAAGTAATCAAGCACTTACCGAAAAAATAAACCTCCTGGAAAACCGCATTGAAAAATATGAAACTGCCACAAATACTCCTCAGCATCCTATTTCAGTTAATAATGAT
>NW_017168125.1:0-214 GCF_001652005.2 Ceratina calcarata | reverse complement strand
TGAGCTGATCGTTTAGCGTTTCCCCATAGCGAGCGGATCTGACCCGGGATCGGACGTTGGCTGCTCGGTGGGCTCAAGAAGAATCGCCCCAGGTAATCAAAATTTCAAAATCCTCAATTGCCGGAGCTACTGGAGTTGCACTAGTATTCCGTTCCATTCCACAATATGTTAATACATAGGGTGGATGGAAAGCATCCTTTAATACATTCAAATA
>NW_017168124.1:0-214 GCF_001652005.2 Ceratina calcarata | reverse complement strand
ACCGGAGGGTCCGGATTTGCCCGTGTCGGCGGACGCGCCACGTTCGCACCCCCACATGACTCTCTTAAGGTGCCATGTTGTGTGCACGTGTCACAACGAACTCGCGCTAAATACTGTGCTAAGTGTGGCTTGGAAGCTCGTACGAAGGAAACGGTGTGACGAAAGGCCTGGTCCATGCCTGGAACCTGCTCTATGTATAGGAAGCCGTAGCCCT
>NW_017168123.1:0-214 GCF_001652005.2 Ceratina calcarata | reverse complement strand
ATGTTGACAAAATCCGACCATTCCACCGTCGAATTAGCCAACTTTTGGCAAAAAAATTCGTTTTTTGACGATAACTTCCGAACGGTTGGACTTAGAGGGGTATTTTTAGAACCATTTTGTAGGGAACGACGAGACCTACAATTTCCATATAAAATTTTGTTGCTAGCATCAATATTTAACGAGTTATTGACGAAAAACAAAAAAACAGTTTTTT
>NW_017168122.1:0-214 GCF_001652005.2 Ceratina calcarata | reverse complement strand
TTGACAAGAGTGAAAAGTGAATAAATCGGAGAGTAACTAAGGAGAAAATACGAAATCCAAATCGTATGCATGTATGTATGTATGTATGAACTGTGAACGAGACACATGACGCAACAAAAATTTAAACATATACATGAACTGAAAACGTGTAAATACGGTATGAAACAGGAATATATTGTATGCGATTAACCTATTGGAAACACTGTAACGAATG
>NW_017168121.1:0-214 GCF_001652005.2 Ceratina calcarata | reverse complement strand
GTGTATTTAATTGTCGTTAATTGATTATAACTTTTCTATCGTTAGCATACAATTGATTTAGATTTTTTGGTTTTTACATTTCAATTGCTCGTTAAATATCTGATAAATTAGATTCCAAGCAAAAGGAAAGAAATGTGACATAAATAATAAATATTTCTTGAATCTTCTTTTGAAGCAATAAAGTTGAACGTACATTGATTGAAATAATTTGCGA
>NW_017168120.1:0-1585 GCF_001652005.2 Ceratina calcarata | reverse complement strand
ATCTCACTCTTCCCCGCACACCCGCAATAGGAATTTGCAGTATCAGCAATTTTTTTGAAGGTTGCGATAGTCCCCTTCTTACCCGTGAACCGCGTTAGGGCCCGCGTACGTTCACGATGTCCAAAAATGCAACATCAGCAATTGTTTGAAGGTCGCACAAAATCGGTGATTCCCCCCTCAGCACTCCAGGGTTAGAAACCGCCTACTACACCTACTCCCGGGACGAGCGATGGGCACCAACACGGCACCTATCGGTGGCTCGGCCGATCCGCCCGTTACAAATTAAAACAGAGAGGCAATTGGGAATTAACTTATTCTCTTTTTAAACAAGAACTATGTTTCGAGACGATAACGCAAAACCGTGTGATCTCGGTGTCGATATCACCGACGGAGCAACATCTTATAGTGGGTGTAGCGAATTATAATCGAAATATAACACAGAATTAGAAGATGATTTTCATATACAAACTGACGGATAAAAACAGGCCGCAAACCAAGTGATATAAAACAAACTATGAAGTTCGGTGGTAGTTCAATTTCATGCTCTCATACGGTCCTTTACGATCAAAAAGAGAAAAACGGCAATCACTCGCACAGGAGCCGTCCTGGTACCACGGAGCGTCCAGCAACACTCGGTGCGGGGGAATGGATTCCCAGTGAACCTTTCTCTTGCTTTCATCAAAATGGTTCTGTAAAAGTGTGGGAATTCATGCGCATCCGAGGACAGGATTTCAATTCCGCCCCTGACAAACGGCAATCAAGCTTTACAAGTGTACAATTCCTGATGCAACGTCAATCATCTGTCTTTGAGGCGAAGACGGGAACGATGCCCTGAAAGGGGAAGTTCACGAACAGACAACCAAATCTCTAGCAATAAGACACCGAGAAGACAGGCTGGACACCCCCACTACCCAATAAGAAACGCGAAAAAACGGGCCGCGCCAACGAGCAAATGATAAAACTCGACAGGGCGGAGCTATCGAGAACACGAAAAATCACCGAGGCAACGAATCAAGACACTGCAACCCTAGAATAAAGAAGAGACCGCGCGACTAGACCAAACCGGACCAATCGAAAGCACACACACATCCATCAAAATAGCTACGTCCCACCAGGAACAAGTAATCACGACACGAAACCAAGGGCATGTCGAGCTGCGGAAATCAGGTATAAAAATGAAGGAGATTCGCAGCCTCGGCACAGTCAAAATTACGAAAGTATAGATCGAACAAATGACGACAAATATGAACCGTGGAAGTTACAAAGCAAAAGAAGACCCTGCCCTACAAAAAGCCGTCATACCGGACGACTATCCAAAAACCAAGCTACATTCTCAGAATGCGAAGATTTCAACGACGCACTAGCAACATGCATCGAACGTTACACAGAAACACGGACAAAGAAAGGAGAGAAAGAAGTTCAACGCATCGCATTTAATGATTTCTACAAGAAGAATGGTGGGATCGTGGTAACGTACGAGTCAAGAATCACAGCGAATTGGCTAGACAAAGCAATATGTTTAAAAAAGTAACAAGTTAATTTTTAAACCGTCTCTCTGATTTAATTTTAATATCGTCCGGAATAA
>NW_017168119.1:0-214 GCF_001652005.2 Ceratina calcarata | reverse complement strand
ATCATTGGGTCTTCTCTTACCTTTCGAGACTTTTCCTATATTCAAACTTCCTCTCTGTCCCTCTCCTCCCAATCCAGTGATTCTCTAGATGTATTTGACCTCAGTGATGATTCTATCGAAAATAATGATCCGACGGACAACGTGCTCAGCGAGCCCGTGTTAAGGTCTAGCCCCACTGACGACACGACACCGACACGACAACGACATTCTGGGA
>NW_017168118.1:0-214 GCF_001652005.2 Ceratina calcarata | reverse complement strand
GGAATGCGATGATGTAAAAAGAAATATAGGTTTCCGTGGAAGATAACGAAATAATAATGATTAAAGCCAATGAATAATACTTTTATCACCCATCATCGCCCCGGTCGTAAATAAAAAGTTATTTATTTTACTTTGTTCATACTTTTTTATAATATAACGTTAAAATATATGAATGTGGAAATGATAATATACATTTAATAATGAAATTTTCACT
>NW_017168117.1:0-214 GCF_001652005.2 Ceratina calcarata | reverse complement strand
TTCTTTCAATTCGCACTATCTTCAAATTCGTCTCTTAATCTTCATGTTTTCGAAATTTTAACAATTTTCATTCTTAGTACAAATCGTCTGAATTAAAGATTCAATTTCAATTCTTAATTAAAAGAAATCTCAGTTTACGTTGCAATTATTTCAATTCTAACAATCTTTAGATTTCTGTCATAATTTTCTTCTTTTTCTTCAAATTTGGACAATT
>NW_017168115.1:0-214 GCF_001652005.2 Ceratina calcarata | reverse complement strand
AGTACTTTCCTATCACAAATTTTTGGCAGTGAATTCTGCAGACTTTTAACCCTAAGAAATAAAAAATTATGAAATTAAGATAAAAAATTGAACTGAAAATCGACACTCACTATGCTCTGATGGTTCAAAAAATATTGTAGAAATAAAATAAGACTCCTCTTATCGATGAGTTTGTAATTTTTTCATTACATTTTAATCAATAACTTTCTTTAAA
>NW_017168114.1:0-214 GCF_001652005.2 Ceratina calcarata | reverse complement strand
TGCTGTGTTTCTAACGTTGTTTTTACGCTGTTGCATTCCTGCATCTCAAATTTCTCTAATAGCCTTTCTATGTATGATTCAGGAGACAGTTCTATGCGTGGTGTTGTTTTGCTTATTTTTATGTTCAGAAAGTTTATTCCTTGGGTTTCAGTTACTGTGAAGTATTGTTCTATTTCCTTGATCAATGCTTGAATGTATTCATCATCAATTCCTA
>NW_017168112.1:0-214 GCF_001652005.2 Ceratina calcarata | reverse complement strand
TTCCATTCTGTTCCTTTTATGATAACGTTGAGTTTTCTCTTCTCTCTCTCCATCTTTTCTTCCACCCTTTCCAGCTTTGTGATTCTTTCTTCCTGTTCTCTTATTTTACCCTCCAGTTCTTTCTTTTCGGCTCTCCATTCCTCTCTCTCCTTTCGCATTTCTTCCCCCCACTTTATCATTTCTTCTTTGTATTCTTCTCTCATCCTTTCTATTA
>NW_017168111.1:0-214 GCF_001652005.2 Ceratina calcarata | reverse complement strand
GCCTGGAATCCGGAATAGCCGGGGAATATTACGTCCCGATCTTCGTCGGTTGAGGCGCAGTCCGTGTTCGTCCTTGATCTGGTCCTTAGTTGTTAACTCCTTAACGTCTTCGACGTTCAGTATTTCTGAAATGTTGCAAATGTGAATTAATGAGTATTTCGTCGCACTCCAAGCTCGTGCGGAAAGAGTTGCCACTTCTGGGCAGAACTCTGCG
>NW_017168110.1:0-214 GCF_001652005.2 Ceratina calcarata | reverse complement strand
GTAAGGAGAGTAATAAAGTGTTCCATTAAAATCGAAAGAAATCCGAGAGTCAACTAAGTTTAATTTATTTCCTAAATCATAGGCTTATCAACGAAATAAAACAACAGCGATGGCATGGCATTGTGATGAAACGGAAGCTAAATATCCCATCATAACAAAGTGTGCAAGAAAACTTTTGCTTCCTTTTCTCTCATCATATTTAGCTGGATGTGGA
>NW_017168109.1:0-1587 GCF_001652005.2 Ceratina calcarata | reverse complement strand
TCTATCATTGGGTTGGGCAGACCCATGATAGTCAAGGTGTCGTTGATGGTGGCATGTGACACAGAGTCGAATGCCTTGGCCAAGTCCATCGATGCGATGTAAAGCGGCTTGAAATATTGGCGATGGTATTTTAAGACTAAGTCTAGGTCGAATATATTTTCTGCGCAGCCATCGACAGGAACGAAAGCTTTTTGCCTCTTGTCCAGTTCGACTTCAAGAGTAAGCCGTTTAGCTAGGACCTTGTGGAAGGTACGTGTTAGTACCGAGTTCACCGTAATGGGCCTGTAGTCACCCGGTTCACTCGCTCCATCCTTTTTAGGGATTAGAGTTGTTTTCGCCTTAAGGAGATGTTCTGGTAACTTTCCGCATACCAAGATTAGGTTGAAAATCCGTTGTAGGACTGGTAGCGGCACTGCCCTGAGCTGACGAGCTGTGAGGCCGTCAGGACCCGGACAGGTTCCACGTTCCGGGAACGCGTTCTTGATCTCCTCCGGAGTAACGGGCATCCACAAGTTAGTTAGCACAGGTCTCGGATGTGCTGTGCCAGGAGACGGGTTGTTGCCATCGGTCATAACATTTTTCCAGAAGGATGTCATGGTCCTCTGGTCTGGCGGCGTAGTGGTTGTTTTCCCAGTAAGGATCGTTTTGATGCACTTACATGGGTTTTTCCGCCAGAGTCTCTGTGTTTTGGCATAATCAGCACGTCGTGCTCTCTTCCTCGACGACTCGAGCTCTGGTGGTATAGAGGCCTTTCGCGGTTTGCAGGATGGTGGAAAGACCTCTTTAAGGTACATTTCCAGTTCACTGGACAGTCTGTCTGTTGACCAAGCAGAAACGTGACGACATATGCCGTTAAGACGTTCCGCTTGAAAATTCGTGCCGGTAAGTGGTGTTTTTCTAAATTCTTCCATGATGGCTGAGATCCTTGTGGTAAGATCAGTGGCTTGTAAACTCGTATTCGCGGGCTGCATCTCCGCTTCGGTTCCATCATTGTCGTGCTCCATTTCCCTAAGGAATTGGGCAACCCGATCTTTGTGGGTCTGGTACCTACGTTGACCTTTGATGGCTTCAAGGGTTCTGTGAGGAAAAGCCGTTGTCAATGCTTGATTTATAGATTTGGCGCCATCAAGTGTAAGGCGGGCTTCCTGCCGTGCCAGGAGAGCCAGCTCTTCTGCACTCCAAGGAGCCTTTCTTGAGTCGATGTTCTTGACTGCTGCTTCGTCGTGCCAATCTTTATGTACTCGTTGTTCATGGACTCCTCTTCCGCGGGCGGAACGGAAGGTCCTATCGCAAGTTGGAAAGCGACAGGGGAATAAATCATGTTCAGCTGGAGCGCTCGGATCATTGGCGTTAGTTGGTCCGGAAGAGCCTGAGGGCCCTCCGGTAATAGTGATTAATTTTTCATCCGAGGCTATTCTATTTGTTCTGGGACCAACTGTGTTAAAGTCGAAGGGGTTGGTAGCCCCCAAGACCGCTGGCGCAGAGGCGATTCTTTGCTGGTTCCGAAGAACCATTACCGGCGGGAGCCAACGAGGAGGCGATCGCTTACTAAACTATGACCCTCCAAGGACTGATCTCGGATACTAG
>NW_017168108.1:0-214 GCF_001652005.2 Ceratina calcarata | reverse complement strand
GGCTTGAGACAGTTACAAATTACATTAATGATACTATAGCTGCGGTTACTCCAGTTTACGATAATAGCAATAGCGTTAAGAGGTATATTAACAATAAGATTTATAAACTAGGCAAAGCAAAGAGCACCCTCTTGTCTCTGACACACCAACTTGGGCGAAATAACTTAGGCCGCAATTCCAGGTTGTTTATTTATACTAAATTCTTGTTAAGAAT
>NW_017168107.1:0-214 GCF_001652005.2 Ceratina calcarata | reverse complement strand
ATTCAATACAATACCCGTTTCTCCTCCGGACTCCTTGTTAGGGCTACCTATCCCTAACACTCAGCATTTTTGTTGGTGCGCGGGGGTGCGGCGAGGGGGGACCTGCGACCTTCAAAATCGCTGATTCAGCATTTCTGTGACCTTCAAAATTGCTGATACCACATTTTGAAGGGAAGAGAGGGGAATCATCCCGAACGTACGCGGACCGTAACGG
>NW_017168106.1:0-214 GCF_001652005.2 Ceratina calcarata | reverse complement strand
ACGTTGCTAAGAAGAGGAACAGAAAAAAGACTCCTGCCTCAACAACGGATAAAAATAATGCGACACAAACCCTCTCCGCTCCCTTCTCTCCTAACCATCTTCCTCCCCCTCGCTCTACACGTTCCGCTCCAGTAGCATCCATAAAGGAACCAAGGAATGTTGAAGTGATCTATCTTGCAGAAAATAAGAATAGCAACACTAAATTGAACCAAGT
>NW_017168105.1:0-214 GCF_001652005.2 Ceratina calcarata | reverse complement strand
CGTCACGCGCGCGTCTCCTTACTCCGTCGCGCTCTGCCCGATTCGAACTTTTTCCAGTCGCGAATCTGAACATCGCGACCGTTTAATCGACCGAGCCGGCAAGAAATACGGCGCGTGTATCTCTACTTTTTCTATGATCGCGGTGACTTTCGCGGGACTTCAATACGGTCCCGTGAATATTATTATTCCGAACGATTAAATTTAAATCGGAGAG
>NW_017168104.1:0-214 GCF_001652005.2 Ceratina calcarata | reverse complement strand
AGAGAGAGAGAGAGAGAGAGAGAGAGAGAGAGAGAGAGAGAGAGAGAGAAAGTGTTCGCGAGTGTTGCTTTCTCTTGTGAAGAGATTTTACTATAACAGAGATTTTATATATACATTTATTTTATACAAAAATTATTGTTTCTTCTGAAAGATCAAATCATTCACGTTCTTATGACTTACTTCAAATGTGGGTGGCCCATTGCGGCCCATATGT
>NW_017168103.1:0-214 GCF_001652005.2 Ceratina calcarata | reverse complement strand
CGGTAAGCGGCTTTAGTGCAAACAAATAGTTGACTGGTTAGCGCTTCCGCTACCGCGACCAGATTGCGGTTATGGTAATCGGCCAACACGTCGTCATTAGCGCCCGTCACCACGAGTGGCACGTCCGACCCCATGGCAAAGAGGCGGATGACATTTACCACCAGGTAGCGGGCGAAGGATTCAACCGCATACAGCACCGAGGACAGCGTGACGG
>NW_017168102.1:0-214 GCF_001652005.2 Ceratina calcarata | reverse complement strand
GCACTTGGAACAAGTAAAGTTTAAATTAATTTTTAACTTTACGCACGAACTCGGACGAACGACGCACGAAGTTCGTACGAGACGAAACATCTACCATCCTCAAAAGCCACTTCCTTTGACTTTTCAGCACTTAAATTCAATCCTCTTTTCTTTACAAATTTTCCAAATCTCCACCTCTCTATCCTCTTCTTCCCTTAGTTTCACAATTGTTTTT
>NW_017168101.1:0-214 GCF_001652005.2 Ceratina calcarata | reverse complement strand
ATTGACGATTAGAACTTGCATCGTCTGAACCTATTGGGACTGCAAGCCACGGTATTCCTGGCTACTAACCAAACGATAGATACTTAGAATAAATGTGAATACTTATTTAAATATAGGATATGAAAGACATAAACCTTTTGAAGCCAGGAGAAGTTCGTTATAAATGAGCCGACTGGATTTATTTTGAAAGCTATTACAGGTACTAAATTAACGC
>NW_017168100.1:0-214 GCF_001652005.2 Ceratina calcarata | reverse complement strand
CGGAGAATGAATGTTAGATACTGATATTAACTGAATGTACGTTTGAATGCTGAGTATCTTAAGGAGGTTCGGGGGTTTTATGAAAACGTACAGATCAGCATGAAATTTAAGAATATGTTTCCTTATTGCATAACGAAACCAAAATAATTTTTTCGAATTTTTCGTCCACACCATATTGGAGAAAAACGATTTTGAAATTTGCTCATTTTACACG
>NW_017168099.1:0-214 GCF_001652005.2 Ceratina calcarata | reverse complement strand
GTTAGATGTACCGGACAATATGGCGTTGCCCGGTACAAACATCAGATCTGCTTACATTATTGTCGGGAATGAGGCCTACCCTTTGAAATCTTACTTGATGCGACCATACTGCTCGCAATGGACCGATGATAAGAGAATTTTCAATTACCGTTTGTCTCATGCCCGGCGTGTGGTCGAAAATGCTTTCGGCATTTTAACGCAACGGTTTAGATTA
>NW_017168098.1:0-1592 GCF_001652005.2 Ceratina calcarata | reverse complement strand
TTCTTCTTCTCAATAATAATAATATTTATTTAGTTCATGTTTAATTAAGAACATAAGTATAAATACATAAAATTATTTTAAGAGCACTAACTGAGATTATTAATACAATTAGCTGGCTGTTCGATTAATTAAAAATTGCTTCAATATCAACTCTGTCATTATTTTCATTTAATGGTTCATGCAACCTTAACTCTATCACGGGATATTCTACTACCTCAAATTTACTGCATCTTAAATTACACATGTCACGAACATACTCCCACGCAACTTTCAACTCCGTACTGTTCGTTTTATTCAGATTTCTCCATTCTTTTTCGCCACAATGCTGCCTTTTGCGGTGGAGCAAAAACGAAAAAAGAAGAGAGGTAGCAGCTTTCCGTCATAATTTCGCCTCGCGATGGTACCAAGCTACAGCATGTCTCGCGGCTAGGATCTCTGGACGAATGCCTGTGGTGGGTCATGTATCATAGTGACACAACACCGCCATCTGATTTTACAAAAAAAGCTGGAGGTTGACTGAGACCCAGACGGATTTCACGGACGTCCAATTCTTCAGTAGCCATATTTCATTAGACGATTTGCAAAAAATAGTATAAAATTAACTATACAGAATTACAGTTAATTAAATAGTACGCGTTTGTATTAAATATTACTTATCGGGTCTTTTTGGAATCATTCATGAATGAATTCAGCAAGGAACACTGAATATAAGAAAGAAATTACAACTATATTACTGGAATAACAGTCGTTTTGATATAACTACATAATAAACCAAAAACATGAGTAAAATACTTTCCTAAATTAACTTTTTATTTTTCATCACAAGCACAGATTAAATTAAGCATAATTACGTAGTAAAATTTCGTTTCTCTACGTTTACAATTTTCCAACGTTCACATTAATTCGCTTCTTTCAGTTTACAGTCGTATAAACGTAATATACAACATTTCGCGTATTAAACGAATCACCTCGTAACACGTGTTTCCCTTGAAAAACGCGTAGGCAATGTTCAAACGTTTGAATCTGTAACTCTTATTGGAATAAATCATGGAATAATTTGTGTTACGAGTGAGCGCGTTACGCGAACAGATACCGGGGGGTAGTTTTTCACTAAATTAGAAAATTACGTCTCGCGGGATTTAATTAAATTCGGCGAATCCGCGGAACGGCGGAGTGGCGCGGCGCGGCTGCGTTCGCTGCAGACGCGGGGGTAACGGGAAATTATTGCGCGCGAGCGTAATCGCGGAAAACGAGCCGGCCAGACGAAAATAAATGCTCTTCGAGCCGACTGCTAGTGCCGGTGCTGCACCGCGTGATTACGCGAAACAACGCATTCGCAACGATGAAAAGTGGCTTCCGTTCGAACATTCGCGTGCTCATCATCCTCAGAACTTTCCTTTCCTGTCTGTTACTTCAACGTTACCAAAACTTGGTCACCTGTTAAATTTTTCTATAATATGGCACATAAGAATGTGTCGAGAAAAAGTTAATCCTTGTACCTACAGCTTCTAGATGGCCGATGTTTTACATTCGCTTAATTAGTAAATCTAATGGATAAAAGCATTATAACAATCCAGAATTTCCATAAATTG
>NW_017168097.1:0-214 GCF_001652005.2 Ceratina calcarata | reverse complement strand
GGACAAGGCTTCGAACGCTAGACGCCTCGTGGCAGCCGACTAACCCGCAGTCCTATATACTGATTTCTTGAAGTCGAACAGTCTGAACAAGAATTAGTATTTCGATGGGCCCCGATCACATGCGCAAGCGGTGGAAACACTGTGGAGGATGGGGCCTTTTCGGCTTCGGCCAACCTGCACGGGACCGGGCGCAACCCGACGGCAGCACTCCGCC
>NW_017168096.1:0-214 GCF_001652005.2 Ceratina calcarata | reverse complement strand
TATTGATATAGAAATCGATGCCTCAGAACAATATTTGAGACCACCAGTCCAAAGCAGGAGAGAAGCTCAGGGCAAACTATGCTACCATTAAGAATTTTATGAGCAAAGGTCTTGCAAGATACGGCGAAGCTCAAGTGTGTGTAGATTTAAAGAAATCTGAATGTTCATGTAATTATAATCACGGATGGACATAGAACAGTGTAGCTTGAGAGCT
>NW_017168095.1:0-214 GCF_001652005.2 Ceratina calcarata | reverse complement strand
AATTTTCCCGTATCTCCAACGGTTTGAGAGTTATTGGCAAAAAACGAAAATTTTGTAAAATCTGAAGGGGTACCCCTTGGAAAAATCTTGGAAAAATCGAAAAAAAATTTTTCGCGGAATTTCGACAAATGCTTCGAATATTAGTTGTAGGTGATACTGTTACCTATGAAAAATTTGAAATCACTATAATTCTAGCTTTTTAATAGTAATAGGA
>NW_017168093.1:0-214 GCF_001652005.2 Ceratina calcarata | reverse complement strand
ATTAGCTTACCCGACATATGTACAAAACCTGATACAAACGCTGGACAGAATCCGGAAAATAACCAGGGATAACGTGGAACGAAGCAAAGTCCGTTCTAAAAAGCAATATGACCGGTAAACGAAGTCGCGTTCAAGACAACCGATCAAGTTTACGTTCTCAAAGAACCACGAGCTGGGAAACTTGACGCTCGATAGGTAGGACCGTTCACGATCT
>NW_017168092.1:0-214 GCF_001652005.2 Ceratina calcarata | reverse complement strand
TTTATATAATGAACTCTATATTATAACCTACAATAAACAGTAAATGTGAGAAAGAAATATTTATGTTATAAAATAAATATGGTCGGTGACAAGACGCGAACTACAAAAAAGTTCGCAGCGATTATTGTTTTTGAGTCTTCGCCACTACGCTGCCGCCGCCGTTAGAAACGTGTCTTCCGTCCCCGGTACTTGATCATGAGATATATATATAGTT
>NW_017168091.1:0-214 GCF_001652005.2 Ceratina calcarata | reverse complement strand
AGTCCCGGCAGAGAAATAATATACTCCTCTGGGGATGGTGTCCGGGGCGGAGAAGGGGTGTAATTTTCCTCCATGTTCCTTTGTTCTGAAACAAATAAAGAAAATTAATTTTTAACCTACTTGTATTCGTTATTAACCTATTTGTATTGTTAACCTCGGCCAGAAACCTATTGTCCAGCGCCTGTCGTTCCTCGACCTTCAACTCTCGTCCGTT
>NW_017168090.1:0-214 GCF_001652005.2 Ceratina calcarata | reverse complement strand
TTATTATACATAAAGTTTTGCAAGTGGCTTGCCACTGGTACCACGTGGGAGTCACCGGCAAATAGCGACTGGGCTATCAATGGTACCACATGAGTGTCACCGGCAAATAACGACTGGCCTACCAATGACACCACATTCGTCTCAGCGGTTGTGAAAGTGTTAATATCTCGAAAAAAATGACCTCGAGAAAAAAATTCGGCCCATCACCGTATTG
>NW_017168089.1:0-214 GCF_001652005.2 Ceratina calcarata | reverse complement strand
TCAGGAACCTCCCATTAAAATTCCTTACACTAGTTTTGGGACACCCTGTATACAGGATGTCCCAGAACTAGGCCACAGCTGATGTTCAGAGCAGGTCAATGACCTGCACTTGCTGTTCTCTTTCTTCCGCGATCACAGTCCCTTTCTCACTGTTAATTTTTTCTATTTTACGTCTTCTTTTTCACTTTTACTTTATACTCCGCACTGTACGATT
>NW_017168088.1:0-214 GCF_001652005.2 Ceratina calcarata | reverse complement strand
GCGGCACATTCTCCATGATGTGTTGCGTCTGGACTTCGTACTTTCGCCAAAATTAGGTCCCGCCGATTACGTGATACTTTTAACAGCACCTTGTGAGTGCGACCTGCAAGGCGAAGGACATACCGATTGGATTCGGGTGTTCGCGAATGTTCGACCGATGACTGTCTCCTATGGTCCGACTAAAAGACGTTCGTGAAGGAGCAGCCACCGTATT
>NW_017168087.1:0-1595 GCF_001652005.2 Ceratina calcarata | reverse complement strand
TATTACAAATATAATTCCATTTCTATTTATGATGAATGTAAGAGAAGAAAAGAAATATCAATTATCTTTTAAATACAATCGTGTTACATTTTGAGCTACGCGTCAGATACTGATTTTAATGACTAAATTCTATTGCCCTTCTTTCCTCGATGACAAACACATGTCAAACGATCATTCCAACATTGATGAGACTGACAAATTGACGTAAGGAGATTTAATGTCACTATTAATTTTTCTTCCTTCACCCATTTATCTTTGATTTCGTCACCATGAATCGAACTTGATCTTTCCTTGACGTACGCTGTCGAGGGAGTCGCGTGGCGAGGATAATTCGTCCGGTTCGGAGCTACCTCGTCAGTTTCCTGCCTTTCTACGGACCAGCCAAGGATCACGACTCATCCTCGACTCATACGACTCATATTTGGCTATCAGCGAATTAAGGCTGACCATTTCATTGTCGGATTATAAGATTTTTTAAGGCGCATCGAGCACCGTATCCAATGTCCACGATAAAACCATCGAAGCATCAGAGCAACATTATCTTGTTGGCCCTTGACCGTAATCGACGCTCAACTAGTAATTCAATTCCAAAATCTTTTTTTTTTCATTCGACAAAACAATAATAAAAAACTTAACGATGATATTTCATCAATCAAGGCTAAAGCATGTTCTAAGGATAAAGTCGTAGTGTCATATTGTATTTTGGTATGCTCTGACGAAACATGTTTTACACGACCTTGTAACTACCGTTTTTCACATTTTACAATGTTCGTTGTAATTACAGGCCACGATAACCTTAAACCGTACGTTGGACATACACGTACACGATTATCAAACGCTGGCTACATTTTAATGAATTTTCACCTACTCACCGGAACACAGAAACCGATGTAAGTAACTTGTCCTTTCGACTTTCTACGTTTCCTTAATTGTAAAGTTGTGTCGAAATAAATTCGCTTCCGTTCGTTGAAAATAGTTACATTCTACGTTTAATGTCTACGAGACTGATAATGACAAATGAGTATTCGATGGGAATAATTGAAAAACGAATCAATCGTTGTCTTGCGTATGAATTCTCAACACAAGGTGAGATTGAGGTTGTAAGTATGAGACGTAAGATCTTTGCCAAAATATCTTTCATAAAACGTTAAATTAATAATAATCTACTAGCATATGAAAAGTCTTAGAACTTCATTTTGAAATTTTTATTTAAATTCTATCATGGTCTGTAATAAACGATTTAAAAATGAAACGCATCGGAAAGCAAGCGAAATCGGCGAATAGGTAAATCAGGCAACGCACGGCATAGCGGAGACGGCAGCGTACGAAAGGGGGGAATCGCGATCGCCTCTCACTCCTTTCGAGAAACTCGAACCACGAAGGACGAGATTTATGTCGCCTGCCTCCGCGACAACCGCGTCTGAGCTGAACCGCGGTTAAACCGATGCTCACCTTTAATTGGCCGTGAAACCTTCCCCGAGCGAGAGCGCCTTGGGACAATTAACGACGCATCTAGAACCGTGTCGAAGGTGCTGCTCTTGAGGAATTGCTGATCACCTTTATCCGGGAGAAAAATACCTTTCAGGCGATTCCAG
>NW_017168086.1:0-214 GCF_001652005.2 Ceratina calcarata | reverse complement strand
GAAATGGGGTCATAATAAATTTTTTATTGGAATCGTAATAGTACGGTAGTTCCAGCGTTAATTGAATTAGTTTAAGACCAGTGTGTGACAATTAAACACGTTGAGTTCGTCGGATTCATTTGTTAAAGTTATTGTCGTCACATATTGATTAATTGTCCGAGTTAGACTGTTTCGATTATATTTCTACATTCTCAGCTTGTTAAAGCTATTTCAT
>NW_017168085.1:0-214 GCF_001652005.2 Ceratina calcarata | reverse complement strand
AGACGAGTCGATCGCACACGTCTTACGCCAATTAATTGCACGATTATCCGTGCCTCGAATAATCTGAATCTTCCTGTTGCTTTCAGAAACCCTTGAAAGACGTGCGCCGGTGTTGTACACCGAGGATTTTAGGGCTCGCTTGACAGTCCCGTCTTTTTCTATTTAATCATGTTATATTCATTAATTTTACAAATAAACGGTTTTGGGTTTCTAA
>NW_017168084.1:0-214 GCF_001652005.2 Ceratina calcarata | reverse complement strand
GGCAAAAAATACATATAAATGAACAATATAAAAATGAATATAAATGAACATCGAAATTATGAATCCGTCTAAAAATTAAAAACGCTGTTTAATATGTAGAATTATATGTAACAATCTACATAATTTCTCTTCTGTTTGAACGTAATTAAGAGAGTCACTGATAAGTTTCAGTCTTTTACTAAAAAAAAAAAGAAACATTAATTTTATTCATCTA
>NW_017168083.1:0-214 GCF_001652005.2 Ceratina calcarata | reverse complement strand
CAATGATGGCAAAGCTCGCGGCACTGATTAGTGAGAAAACAGGGGAGAGGAAGATACTGAGAGTGAGCTTTTGACCTGAGAGATCATAAAAGAGACGAGATGAGATTGTGGAGAATCATTCGCTTGTGTCTACCCTCCGTCTCTGTGTAATAATTTTGTGTGCAAGTGAACTTCATTGTCATCATGAGCAGGCCTTTTTCGAAAGTAGAATTCG
>NW_017168082.1:0-214 GCF_001652005.2 Ceratina calcarata | reverse complement strand
GGTGATAAATTTGTAAATAGGTTTACTATAAAAATGCAAATCGGCGGACGGTTTCTATAAATATGGAACAGATTATATCAATGAGGAATGCGGAAAACAGGGAGTGGTCCCGGAAGTAAGGAAAGAAATTAGATTAAACGAATTTCCTAGGTGAAGTTTCTCGTTCCATTTAAATCGTTCGTTCTGTAGCGCGGAAGGAGGAGGAGGGTTGGGG
>NW_017168081.1:0-214 GCF_001652005.2 Ceratina calcarata | reverse complement strand
ATATCTGGTACGAATTTCTAGCCGCGGAATCTATACGCGTAGCTGAGAGAGAGAGTCTTAGCGCTCTCGGAGTCGACGCGGCGACCGCAGAGATCTAAATTAATTCCGTTAATTTTATCACGGAACTCGGATCGCCTCGGACGAGGAAAAGGGAGAGGAAAAAAACGTGGAGGGCCGGATTACCATAGCGTAGCTAGCTTCCATCTCCTCGTCG
>NW_017168080.1:0-214 GCF_001652005.2 Ceratina calcarata | reverse complement strand
GAGTACTGAAGGAATAAAGGCTGTGTTACCGACGTACTTACAAGTCTTGATTCATAATTGCTCCTTCCCATAACTGAATCCTCTACATATGCTCCTGTAAAAATTAAAAACGATTTTACAATCATAATGAGAGAGTACTGAAAGAATAATGTGTCTGTCATCGACGTACTTACAGGTCTTGATTCATTATTGCTCCTTCCCATAACTGAATCCT
>NW_017168079.1:0-214 GCF_001652005.2 Ceratina calcarata | reverse complement strand
TGTATACATACCTAGAATGGTAAGAAAATATACTTCCTCTTCTCGTGATTTTCTTATCTGCATAATACCTACACAGAAAGAAATCATATGTTAAGACATGTTGAAGAAAAGTAATATGTTTGAGCCATTTGAGCTATACCTTGGAAATTTATTAAATTGAGAAGGATAACAATTGCATGCAAGAGATCCACCACCTATGCCTTGATACCTGCTG
>NW_017168078.1:0-214 GCF_001652005.2 Ceratina calcarata | reverse complement strand
AGCATAGTAAAGCAGTAATTCATATTAGTTCGTAATTCATACATGAGCTTGCTACATATTCAACAATTCTGCAAGGTCAGCAGTTTTATTTGATTGTAAGGTAATGTACTAAATTTTTTAATTAACATTCGCGCTAACATTAAGTGCACTAGAAAATAGTATCATTTAATGTTATCTCTCATTTCAATATATGGCGATGACTGTAATCTTTTAA
>NW_017168077.1:0-214 GCF_001652005.2 Ceratina calcarata | reverse complement strand
AGTAAGTATCGGAACTGCTATCTAACAATAAAATATTCTAACATTTACTTAGCTTGTCAAACTATCTTAAAAGAATGACTTGCAGTTACTTAGAATACAAGAATAGATTAGTTCAATTAATTCAATCAAAGATACAAAAATAAAGCATCCTTTAATGAATGAAATAATGATCACTTATTTTATATAGTTATTCTTATTAAGTATTATTTAGCGT
>NW_017168076.1:0-1598 GCF_001652005.2 Ceratina calcarata | reverse complement strand
TTAAAATGCTAGAAAATGTTATATTAGAATGAAACGCATTTTAAAAACTATTCTTATTACCCATTGTTCTAAACAATTTAATCAAAACCGAAGATTTTGAATACTATGAAAATGAAATCAATACGCAGTGGAATGTTCGCATGTTTTCAACCGTTTTCAACCGGTTTCAACCGGCGAGACCAGAGATATGACATTTTGATACGTGAATTACAGTTTATTAAGTGATACATTCTTTTCAATGAAACTATTTTTAACTATTTCATACACTTATTACTTTTCATCTGGAAAATTCAATTTCTGGAAGATTCCACATATTACTCGACGTTTACGTTTACCCCCGCCATGTTTCCAAGGGGTAACAAATATAAATTCGCGCGCAGGCCGCGCAGTTGCTGTTACTAACCGGTAGAATTTGTAAAGACGCTCTCGACAAAGTGCGAGATACGAGTTCAATTCAATTGCGCTCAGACTTTTGTATAAACCACACTATTGTTATTATTTATTATCATCCAACGAATTAAGTAGCGAAGAGTGTGTTGCAAGTTTTAAGTGAAGAGAGATCAAAAAGCAAATTGTCGAATTTTATTGATTCTTACTGGACGTTGAAGCTTCAAGAAAAACGACAATGTCTCTGTTACCGATGTTGTTCTCTAGCTGGTGGGAGGGTTTGGACAGACCACATCGACTATTTGATCAGCACTTCGGGCTATCGTTGAGTCCCGAGGATTTGCCAACAGCTTTACCGTTTCCGGATAACGAAATTGTGGTAATAAAACCACGTCGCCGTGGGACTCAGAGATACCAGCCCTACGAGAGAGCCTTGGAACGTGCATCCAGAGGCGGAATATCCACTGTCCAAGCCGACAAGAACAAATTTCAAGTCACCTTAGATGTCCAACAGTTCGCTCCGGAGGAAGTTTCTGTCAAAGTTGTAGGAAAGAATGTGATCGTCGAAGGGAAACACGAGGAAAAACAGGACGAACATGGATGGATCTCGAGGCAGTTCGTGCGAAAATACTTGGTACCAGACCAGTGCGACATCGATCAGTTGAAATCGAGTTTGTCATCGGATGGTGTATTGACCATCACTGCGCCCCGAAAGGAACCTGAACCACAGTCGAAGAACGAGAGAATCATCCAAATCGAGAATACAGGACAGCCAGCTCTGAGGCAAGAAACAGCCTCTGCACCAGCAGAGAAACAGAAGGAAACACCGCAAAAGAATACTGCTCAACAGAGGGGACAAGAGAAGACAGTTAAAGCTGCTTAAGAAGAAACTATTGGGTTCTAGTAAACAAATTGTCCATTTCTCTTGCAGTATTTCGTCATCGTCTTCATGTCAATGTTTCATTAAAGACTATTTTTCATTTACTTTATAAAAGACGTACTTGTTTCAGTTTGTTCACATTTTCACATATGTCATACCTTAGATGTAAGTGCCAAGTGATATTTTCTTAAAAATATATATTCCAAAGGCTTTCCTTAATGTTATTTAAGACTCGTTTGTCGTCAAGTGTTTGTAATAAAAATATTCCTTTTATATGATTCCAAGTTTCTCATTGATTGTCCCTATGCCTTTATAAAAATGAACAGTCAAT
>NW_017168075.1:0-214 GCF_001652005.2 Ceratina calcarata | reverse complement strand
AGTATTCGTGTCTGAAAATCTCTTTGTTGATTACAGAGATTACACAGAGCAGCGAAAGACGGGACTAGGAGAACCAGGGCCGAGTCACCGGCGGGCTCCTCTTTGGGGATTTCTTTTCTATATTTTCTAATTTCAAAATTTGTATACAAGTATTGGTGCTTGGTTTTTTTTCAAAATAAATTGGAGTTCATTTTTTGGTAAAACCTTGCGTAAA
>NW_017168074.1:0-214 GCF_001652005.2 Ceratina calcarata | reverse complement strand
TGCAATTTTTCTTTCGAAAAGAAAGCGTTAAGGAATTTTTATTAGTATCATATGTGAAGATATTACGTGAAAAGATACTATAAAAAAATCAACGCTATTTATTTTTCTTTCATATTCATTTGCAGAATAAGTAAATTAACGTCTACAAAAGCTCCCGGGCAGTCCATTTAACAAAGCAATGATGCTTGTTTTTCAACATCAACAATTTTGTAGT
>NW_017168073.1:0-214 GCF_001652005.2 Ceratina calcarata | reverse complement strand
GGTACGCAGACAGAAATCCGTTAAGCACCACTACCTGCTGACCGATCCTCAAGTTGACGATCGGCATGCTGTGAAAGCAGTACCGCAAGTTCGCCCTCAAAAGCACTGGCGATCAACTGCTGGCACCCGCGCGAAGAAGGTCATGGAGTAGATCAGTTGCTACAATTGGTGATAGGAAAGGCCTGTAAGGTAGACTTAGCCATGGCGTATCATC
>NW_017168071.1:0-214 GCF_001652005.2 Ceratina calcarata | reverse complement strand
TCACTGACATAATTTGCTATGATTTTAAGATAACATATAAAATTATAAAAGAATGTACCAGTGATTAGAAATTGGTATGTTCTTTTAGTTTCTAGAAATATACGTAAGCAATATTTTCTACAATTTCGTTCTAAGTTAAACTAAAATTTAAAAATTTTAATTTTTAATCATAAAAAATTTTAGTGAATTTCTATTTTTCTCTCTTGAAAGACAT
>NW_017168070.1:0-214 GCF_001652005.2 Ceratina calcarata | reverse complement strand
ATACATTTTAAACGCAAGTTTCTGCTTCCGTACAAATTGCATTGTTATTTTTTTTCGGATGGGAAATTCAGATGTTTTACGACGTTGTTTGCACGTAAACAGCTGACATATTTACAGAACGTTCAACCGTTGACTCCACCCTGGACCTCTGTTAATCCCCGAAGTGTCGGTCCAGCAAAAAAAGGGGTAGGGTCGCAGATTTCGAAAGGGTAAT
>NW_017168069.1:0-214 GCF_001652005.2 Ceratina calcarata | reverse complement strand
GATTTCGCGAAATTTTCGTTTTTTGCCAATAACTTCCAAACCATTAGATCTACGGAAAAATTGCATACGACCTTTCTTATAGAGGATGATGAGATCTACAATTTCCATGTAAAAATTTTTCGCTAGTGTTTATAGTTTCCGAGTAATTTGCAAAAAACCGTTTTTTCGTTTTTCGTTAATAACTCGTTAAATATTAATGCTAGCGAAAAATTTT
>NW_017168068.1:0-214 GCF_001652005.2 Ceratina calcarata | reverse complement strand
CCCAGTTGTAAATACTCGTCGATGACTGCTGAGTATTGTTGCTGCAATGATTTGTTAGAATTGAATCGCCGTTGGAGAGAGCTTAGTCGTTTAACTGCTCTTGCACGTGAATCTCCTAATGCTGTATGCCCTTTCTTAAAGGGAAGCGCAACTATGTAACGGCCGTCCTTGTCGCGGCTTACGTGTTTTTGAAAGTGTTCTTCACATTCTCGTT
>NW_017168067.1:0-214 GCF_001652005.2 Ceratina calcarata | reverse complement strand
TTAAAATAGAATACTGAACATTTACATACCTTCAGCGAGTGGTAAATTTCTAGACTACTACTGTGCGTTTTAAGTACATGTTAGTTGATTTATCATCTGCTGTAAAATGGACGTGACATACACGGTAGCTCTTGTAAATTCTTATTGGATCCATGTTGTCCAATTTATCGTTCCCTATTACTAGGAGCCACTGTCTGAATCGATTTTCATCCTT
>NW_017168066.1:0-214 GCF_001652005.2 Ceratina calcarata | reverse complement strand
ATCTGAATGTTTTAGAATGGTTTCATACGGGGTGAGTCAATGTAAATTAATATTTGATCATTTTCGTTTTTTTTCCTTGGAATTTAGTCACATCAACGTTTAGCAATAAGCTTATTAGCGACTAAGTTCTGAATCAAATGTTGTTGATAAACGAAATCATTGATACTGAGGGTTCGTTTCAGCTTTTTCTATTCGAATTCTGAATGAATTTCTT
>NW_017168065.1:0-1599 GCF_001652005.2 Ceratina calcarata | reverse complement strand
TTCAAGTATCTACCCTCAGGATTAGTGGAACGAGGAAGAATTGTCAAATAAAAATTCTAAGATTTTTGCTCTATTGTTCTGCAACTTTGCCTTTTCTAAATAATTTCCAAATAATCGATTTATCAACTCATCGTGTACTTTAATTAATCAAATAATAGTAAGATTATTTTACGACAGAGAAGGAGGTAATGAAATTATTTTATTCTATTCAGTATAGCGATTAGGCATTTCAAACTTGCCTAGTTTCTTTTACCTTTTTATGAAAAGGTCAGTTTAATTTAGTTTATATTTACGTACAAATTTTAATAAGAAATATACTATTCATATAATGAAACAGTCGTTCTCATAGTTGAGATTCTACTGTAATTTCCATTTCTCAAGATACAATATTTGAAGGTTTTATTCCACGTAAATAATTGTAAAATCACGGAGGATATGAAGGGTGAAGCAGTCTAAGCTATTCGACAGGGTTGCTTCTTCGCCGAACGAAGGAAGTTGGTCCTGGCACGGACGCAATCCATCAGGATCCCGGTTTCCGTGGTATTGGCAGGGCCTCGAACGGAATTCTCGTGTCAGAGATTTTCATGTGTTCTCTTCCCCTCGATGGCCTCGATTCCTGTCTTTACCTTTAATCGATTTCGAGATCAGTCCATTTTTTTCATCCGGATCTCGTCTCTCGTTGCTCGACATCATTCTTTTGTCTCTTGTTTAACTTTCCAATCTCCCCGATGAAACTCTGCCGCATTGAACTTGACGCGATTCCCTCGATATTTTACTTAATTGCTTTTCTATCGCGTCACTCGTTATACGCGAGAGATATTATTTTTCTGCTTTCATTTTTTATCGTCGAGGGAGCATAAAGTACCTGTGTAAGCGAGTAAATAAGCTTTCGATGTAATCTCGTCAAAATTCCACACTCGGCTTTGAAATATAATTTTCTTTGCGCCTGGCAATTTCCTATCAGAGAAAATTCATTTTCAAAAGGATTCATTTTCCCTGGGATTTAGAATTATAAGGAATATTTAATTGAAGGTAATTTATAGTAAAAGAAACATTTCAAAGATTTTGTAATTTCCTGAGGGAATAAATACTACTACTACTTCTACTACGTTTTTATCTTGAGACGAAAATATTTTTCCTTACATTTGAAGGCGATTGAAAGAGTCTCGCTTCTGAAAATTCGTTTATATCCCGATAGCAGGGCAGATTATGTATTTCTGTTGGGTCCCAGATCCCGAACAAGTTGCCTTTTACTTTGGCGCGTCGAACCGGGTTGAATAAGTTTGGATGCAATGGCCCCGGCCGATCCATTATCGGAAAAACTCTCCTTTTGGGCGCGGCCTCGTGAAACGCTGCGATAAAACCCTTTTTTCCGGACCACGGGGAATACGGGCTGGTGCGGCTTTGGCGACGGAAGTTGCCCCTGATCGGAGAATTCCATCGGCCCCACTGGGATTCGATTTCGCCCCGTTCAACCTCGAATCAGCTTTTTAGCCGAGAAACCGGTGTCCGGCCACCTTTGTTCGTTCTGCCTCTAGATAAAGGCCCGCTGTCTGTATGCTTCTTTAATAGACATCGTTTCTCTGCTCGAGTACTTCA
>NW_017168064.1:0-214 GCF_001652005.2 Ceratina calcarata | reverse complement strand
CGGGTGAGACAGTGAGACATTGAAAACTTTTAGTCTGAGAGATAATTTTAAAATTCGATCAATTCATTGATTTAGAAATCTGCGTAGGGGTAATATTCAAAAATTCCAATATTAGCGACTTGGATTAAATTCATTTTAACATTTAATAGAAACGATGACGAATATCGATGGATAATCGACAAAAGAAAATATAAATTAACTGTTGTCAACGAAG
>NW_017168063.1:0-214 GCF_001652005.2 Ceratina calcarata | reverse complement strand
CCAGGTTGATTTTCGGATTGTTTCCGTTGAAATACATCTCCTTCACGTGTTTTGATGCAGAATTCATTAGTTGTTCATACATATGTATTATACAAATCGGCTTATATGCATCTAAGCCGAAGGTAAATAGAAAGTGACTATAAACATATCCTCAAATAAACCTCAGAATTCCACATTCCAGGTTGATTTTCGGGTTGTCTCCGTTGAAATACAT
>NW_017168062.1:0-214 GCF_001652005.2 Ceratina calcarata | reverse complement strand
TGCCTTAATGAAAAATTGTCTATTTTTGGGATTCCACATATATAATGATATAATAAATAATTTTTAAAATTTCTATACGAAGTCTCGAATGAAAAGGACATGATTATTAATTTATTATTTGGGTCTTTTTACTTCTTTATTGGAGAGTTCGACGAATAACAATTTTTTTTAAATTCTACGAAGAATCTTAATTAATTTGGTCGAACATCGAAGA
>NW_017168061.1:0-214 GCF_001652005.2 Ceratina calcarata | reverse complement strand
CAGCTCCTCCTCATTTTCGGGCGTAAAGGGAGTTCTGGGACACCCTGTATATTGTGTCATATGTCATTTGTAATGTGTAATGCATAATATGTAATGTGGTCTGTCGTCTTAATTTGCACTTAAGATTTCTTTTTATTAGCAATTAATTTACAATTAAGATTTATTTTTTAAATATTAAATAACTAATTTATTAAATATTAGTATACTTATTAAT
>NW_017168060.1:0-214 GCF_001652005.2 Ceratina calcarata | reverse complement strand
CGTGTTGATTTTGTACATCGAATTTGATATATTTTCTTGAATCTTGTATGGACCGATTCTGATTTCGTCCAGTTTTTTCTTATTTAGGCGTTTCCCATTTCCGATGTATACCAAGTCACCAACTTCAAAATTATAGTCTATTCTGCGTTTGTCAAATACTCTTTTGTTGTAATTATGGTATTTTTTTCCATTTTCTAGTGCAATTTTTCTATCT
>NW_017168059.1:0-214 GCF_001652005.2 Ceratina calcarata | reverse complement strand
TTCATTAAGAATTGAAGTTCGATTTATAATTGAAAAGTGTCAAATTAAGGATTGAAAATGTAATTTTAATTAAACTTTCCTTGAGCTAAAGATTGACACCTACTCATTAATTGACATTTTTTCTTATTAAAAACTGAAATGTAATTTTTTATTCAAACCTGTCGAATTAAGAATCGAAAATTCAATTTTATTACAATGATTAATATTTTATAAT
>NW_017168058.1:0-214 GCF_001652005.2 Ceratina calcarata | reverse complement strand
TATGTACATGTGCAGTTATAATAATTATAAAAAACGCAACTCTAAATAAATTATATAATTTGTTTCATGTGTAACTTAATTATTCAAAGAATGAACATTAAATCTACTAAGTTACATACAGTGGGTGGTCCCAGTAAATGAATTATAGAATAATTACATTGTATGGAATCACGAATAAAATACTTTATTTCTGTATGTTTCAACTTTAAAATAT
>NW_017168057.1:0-214 GCF_001652005.2 Ceratina calcarata | reverse complement strand
TTCCAATCCAATATTCGCTACAATGAATTTCCTTTCGCTGATACTTTGTAATATTGACCTCTCTAATGTTTAAATATTTGTTCAACCGTATGGCTTTCCTCTATTTTTATTCTGTTTAGCTCCTCTGACATAAACAGAATAATCAAGGGACATCAAACAAAGACAGTTTATTCAATAATGTTGTGTAATTAATATTAATCATGTCAAGAAAATT
>NW_017168056.1:0-214 GCF_001652005.2 Ceratina calcarata | reverse complement strand
GAATTCTCGTTACTTTGAATTAATAATTGTTCGCAATGTCGAGCAATGTTCTTAAACCTTGGAAAGCTTCTATTTTCAAACATGTTATCTATGATTAAATAACAGATCCTGATCGTATGAATGAATTATCAAATTTACAAACAATTTTTCAATCTGTATGCCGGGAGTGTCCGAACTTATGTGTATTTAATGGAAATTGGGTCAGGATATTTCA
>NW_017168055.1:0-214 GCF_001652005.2 Ceratina calcarata | reverse complement strand
TCGGGGTCGAAGGACATAACGTGACGGTTCGTCACACCCCCCTCTTTCTCCGGGGTGCGGACGAGAACAGCTAGGAATCTGATTACTCACGGGAGATCGTGCCACGGACTGGCGTAGGTCATCTGACCCTCCCGGTTGAACCGCAGGGTGCGGATGCGTCCGTGGCGGCGGATGCGCCACGCCCGCACCCCTACGGGGACGGCGGCCTCTCCGC
>NW_017168054.1:0-1599 GCF_001652005.2 Ceratina calcarata | reverse complement strand
AAATAAAAGTTGTAGATACTATTATTACCTGCAAGGAAGGTCGTACACAATTTTTTCTATCGGAGTAATCGATTAATCATTTCGTCGATCGTTACTACGTTTATTTTACAAATAGAGGTACACAGATAAAAGAATTGTCTTAGACATATTTTATTATCACAAATGGCATGCTGCACGCAGATAGGCGAGTAAAAGGGTTAAAAGGCTGAATGCCAGCTCGATCTTTCACGCCAATCTGATGTACTAGTTGCACGGACAGGCGATT
The DNA here is from genome assembly GCF_001652005.2 of Ceratina calcarata. Taxonomy (NCBI): domain Eukaryota; kingdom Metazoa; phylum Arthropoda; class Insecta; order Hymenoptera; family Apidae; genus Ceratina; species Ceratina calcarata. The sequence goes on along the minus strand of NW_017168054.1, from coordinate 1,334 downwards.
AGCCACGCACGATTATAGATAGATATAAATATGTTACAAGGACAACAGTTAATAAAAAGAATCAACCACGCAACGTAATCACCGGGAATTCAACTTCGTTATCAATCACGAAATCATTCAGCATATTCTAATACCTGAACAGTTATCAATGGAAGCACCAGCACATTGCCAATCGTTACGTTATAATATGAACGATGATTATATCACGAACAGAGTCAGTCATGCAGGTGGTTGTATCAAAATTCTACAGTTCAATTATACAATTTGTAATCTAATTCTCTGGAACGGAGTCGATTATCCAGTAATGCAGTTTACACGATTAAACAACGTGCTATGGGAAGAAGAAATTAATAGCCTGGGAAACTTTCATTCCTGTGCGTGCATACTTGACACTTGGAAAACACCTGTTTAAGGAGTGTTACGTAAAATGTGACATAATAAACGTGTCGGACAATTCCAGAAGCGGTGCGTAATCAATCGCGGGGTAACGAAGTCTAACAGCGAATAGTTCTTCAGATTCCATTCGCGTTTACGTGTCTATCGTTCAGCCATCGAGCAAGCTTCGTTAAACGAAACTACTATCGAGAATTTGATTTACTTAACAATGGAAACAAGGCTCTGCATAATTAATAGTATTATCACATGGCAGTATATTTCTGAATAATCATAGTTTCCAAACTTTTTCATTACCAGAAGATGCATTTTAGAATCCTATGCGTCCTATTTAGTCATTCTTTTCTTCAAACAGCAATGGAAATAATTTGGATGTTTTCAAAATTGAAAATTTAGAAATCGCACGTGCGTTAATTAAATTTTATTACTTCTTCCCATTGTATTTAAAAATTTTGTATAACAGAATTAAATGTTTCCATCGGTGAGTTTAGAAATTAGGGTGGAAGGTGGTCTCTCCTTTCACGGTGACCCAGACGAATGGCCGTCTGGATGGTTGAAAGAGCCGGTGGGTCTATCGATCAACCGTGCGACGGACCCATCGATCCTTTCTCGTATTTCTAAATAGTCACGGTTTCTTCTGCGGCTCTTCGCGTTTACGGCGCGAGTTGAAAACCTGACGGCGTCATCGTAATTTCACTTTCTACAGGAGCGTGTGTGCACTTTCGATTTTAGGCCTGGCGCACGGCGATTGGCAAAAACGCGTTCACCGTGACTCCTCAGTGATCAACGTACGTTGATCGTTCAGTAACCCGTGATTGCACGCAGTGCGTTGACTTTTTCTCAAGCGTAGCTTATGAAGAACGTGAATATTTATAAGTTTGTCTATAGATAATACGAGTTTGCATTAAGGAAAAAACGTATCTCGTGAACTTTTTAATATT
>NW_017168053.1:0-214 GCF_001652005.2 Ceratina calcarata | reverse complement strand
TACGCAATTATACGGGTTGAGATGGCCTTTAAAAATTGGCACTGATTTCGGTGTGTCGAAAACAGGGCCAGGGACGCCGGTTGCAGAGGCACGCACAGCTTTACTGGCTGTGCGCGGGAGCTCGGGTTGTAAGGCCGAAATACAAGGATACATAAGGAGAAGCACAATACCCTGCAAAGCTGCACTAACTCAATTGCTGTGCACCTTTCCCGGA
>NW_017168052.1:0-214 GCF_001652005.2 Ceratina calcarata | reverse complement strand
TACAGTATTTATGATCCAGACCTTTAATACTAAATAATCACATGGTTATCAGGTCAATAGCCTCGTGATAAAAATAGTGTGCTAAGGTTAGTGTCTTTCAATACAAGATTCATTTTTGTTATCTATATTATTAAGCAAAATACTCTTTGTTGGCCTCCCTTTGGAGGTTATCACTTCATTTACCATCTCCAAAGTCTTTACATATTTTTGCCTT
>NW_017168051.1:0-214 GCF_001652005.2 Ceratina calcarata | reverse complement strand
TCAATGTACTAAAATCGGAAGAGGTTTGTCACATCAGTCATTGACAAATAAATTAGCAGAACACATGACGGTTACCAGTAACATGATTGATTATGTACACTGCGATGATCCGAACGAATTAGTGGATAGACTAAGACTGCTGTCATCGTCGCGTGCTGTCGGTCATACGAGTCATGACAATGAAATCATGTCAATCGTGGAGGAACTCCGCGAA
>NW_017168050.1:0-214 GCF_001652005.2 Ceratina calcarata | reverse complement strand
ATGCTACATATGAGACTGGTACATGTATTGGTTCCTAAAATTCGTAACAATCTTTGGGTATATAAAAATATTTGGTCAATAAAATTCAGTTTTAAAATTCGTAACAATCTTTGAGTTTTCAGCAATCGAGTAATGACTGCATTGAACATCAGACGAATTCTCTTCCCCAATCTTTCTGAATTATGTTATGTTCTGAATATGTACATATGTATAT
>NW_017168049.1:0-214 GCF_001652005.2 Ceratina calcarata | reverse complement strand
TCTCCCTCTTTCTTCTTCCCCCTCTCTCTTCCTCCACTCCCTCTCTTTCCCTTCCTTCTTCTTCTCTCCTCTTTCTCTCTCTTTCCTCTCTCCTCTTCTCTTCTCTCTTCCCTTCTCCTTTCCTCCCCTTCTTTCTTCTTCTTCTTCTCCTTCTCCGCCTTTTTCTTTCTTTCTTTTCCTCTCTTCTCTTCCTCTTTGTCTCTCCTTTTCTCCT
>NW_017168048.1:0-214 GCF_001652005.2 Ceratina calcarata | reverse complement strand
TTCGTGGAACCAGGTAAAGAAAATAAAATATGTAAGTTAAAGAAACCTTTGTACGGTCTAAAACAAGCTGGTAGAGAATGGTACCGGACACTAAATGATTATTTAATTAATATTGGTATGAAAAGATCTCAAATTAATCCGTGCGTGTATGTAAGAAATATAAAGAATATAAATATTATTCTAGTTATATATGTAGACGATATGTTAATAGCAT
>NW_017168047.1:0-214 GCF_001652005.2 Ceratina calcarata | reverse complement strand
GCCCGCGCGAAGAAGATCATGGAGTGGATTAGTTGTTACGATTAGTTACAGGCAAGGCCTCTAAGGTAGCACTTGGCTATGGTGTATCACCATCTCTGTTTTTGAAATCTTGGACAAAATTAATCAGCAGGAATACCCTACCCTCTCTGAACCTCAGTACACGAGAATAAGCATAACTCATTTTGTTACGGCAGGACTGTTATAGTGAAGCTTA
>NW_017168046.1:0-214 GCF_001652005.2 Ceratina calcarata | reverse complement strand
TATCACCTCTCAAACGCGCGTCAGTAAGACGCAATCTGATTAGTGTTGCCCGATATATGACACCAAACAAAAAGTTTTATCAATCACTAAAATATAGCACAAATCAATAACATTTATCTGCAATTCCTGAATAGATTAGCAATTCACGTAATTAGCATTTATAAAAAGATCAATAATAAAAAATTAATAATCTTCAATGGTATGATATTCCATT
>NW_017168045.1:0-214 GCF_001652005.2 Ceratina calcarata | reverse complement strand
CAATTTCCACCTCGAGTGTAGTAGACTTGAATACTCGATGACCACGTGTAATATTTTAAGGATAATCGAATTGAATAACTGAGGGCACTGAAATAAATTAAATAAATTTGTTGTAAGTAAATTTGTTGTAAGTAAATTTGTTATAAATGGACATTTTGAGAGTTGCTCAATTGTATCTATTACGTATATCTTCGGTATAGATACATCTACAGGG
>NW_017168044.1:0-214 GCF_001652005.2 Ceratina calcarata | reverse complement strand
GGGGCGACACCCGTAGCCGAGGACGCCGCGTAATAAACATAAATTATTGTTAATGATGTTACGAGGGAGAACCGTGCCAAGGTCCCGGCGGGCGACCGAGTCTCTTGACTCTGTCAAGGTGTTTTTTAAGGAAGGAGATAGATGCGCGGACGAACCTTATCAAACCCTATGGGTTATCCTCGGGAGCCGCAGGACGTGGACGACGGGGGGATTG
>NW_017168043.1:0-1602 GCF_001652005.2 Ceratina calcarata | reverse complement strand
AGAGAGGTATCATATGGCTTCAGGGGAACCTAATATATGTTGCTAGGAGGAAAACATCAGCGGGCGATTGAGAAGAGGGGCCGGCATCGCAAGGGGACGTGTAGAAGGCCGCCATTACGCACAAAAATCACAAATTCATATTTCACATCACAGGACGGCACAGAGGAGTCACTTGTAACATATCAAATTGAACACGACGTTGCACTTGATAAATGATCACACTTGGACGAATTATGCACTGGTTTTTTAACGACAAAACTATTCACGAAGACGGAGCGGCTCATCGACACGTCTTCACTGCACGACGGACCAACCTAACCCCCAACCTAACCTAAAATAACCTAACCTAACCTAACCTTTTTTTCTTTTTTTGATGACGGAGGGGAAATCTTCCAAAGATACCCTTCCTCCCCTGGGGGTGTGAGAAAGGGTTATGTGGGATTCCCACCCACTAAAACCCCTCCGGTGGCCGTCCTCTTCGCCCTCAGGGGGGCACCGGGATGGCTAAAAAGCACGCAACCGGTGCCCCCCTGGCGAAACAGCTCACCCCCTAAGGGGGCGGGCTCCAACCCCTGTGTGGGAAGGATGCCCCCCAACAACACGCGCAAAACGCGCCGCAACGCAGTGGGGCCACACCACTGCGCCGCACATCTCGGGGCCGCCATAGACAGACGGCCAGGGCCCCCACCCTGACCGTCGGCGACCCCCGCGGCGGCGACATCCCATCTGCACGGGCACCGCGCATACACCGCGCCCCGAACAACTGGTTCGGGGCGCTCCGGGGAGGAGACACCACCACCCCCGCCGCACCCGAGGTAATAGCCACGAGTACGACGTAGCGGGGTGGGGCGTAACGTGTCTCCTCCCCCGTACCTCCCGGTCATTGAAACATTGGTGGCCCCCAGTGGGGCCTATGTACTGCTCCACTGGTGATAGTGGGGGGACACCGCCCCCCTATGTGGAGGAGGGGAGGGCCCTCCTCCCCCGCATCCTCCGCCGAGCAGGGTCCGCCGCTTCTCGGGCCCGCTCGGCCGTCTCCTTCTGCGAGAGCGTTATCTGGCCTGGCGTCATTGCCTGGACCAATGCTGGGAGCGAGAGGTCCCTCCCAACGGCGCTAAAGAGGACACCGCGTTGCGCACTCCACGCTGGACAAAACTCCAGCGTGTGCTGCGCGGTGTCCTCCCCGTGCCCGCAGTGGTGACACACTGCCGTCGCCTCCCGACCGATTCGGTGCATATACTCCCCGAAGCAACCATGGCCGGTGAGCACCTGCGTCAGTCGGAAGGTCAGAGACCCATGACCTCTGTCCAGTCAACCCCAGAAGTTGGGTAGGACAGCCTCGACCACACGCTTGTGGACGTACCGTGGCGTTAACAGCCAGGTACGCCACTTGTCGAGCGCGCGTAGCCGAGTTTGACGCCTCGCTTCGACCGTCACTCCTGCCGAGACCCCGCCGCCCTGACGGGCTCGACGGACGCTGAAATACGCTTCAGCCTCCGCCTCCGCCAAGAGCTCAAACTGCGGGAGTCGCGACAGGAGTGTCGCCACCTCGTAGGAGACAGTGCGGTATCCCCTCACGACTCTGATGGCCAGCCGGCGTTG
>NW_017168042.1:0-693 GCF_001652005.2 Ceratina calcarata | reverse complement strand
TATACACAAATCAAGTTAGAACTGTATGTTACAAATGACAAATGAACTAAATGCATAAAATCCGTGATTATACTATGACTTGTTTTAAAAATAATCTCACCTTTTGCGCTAAGTCCGGAAACGTTGTATTGACCTGGTCCTGGCCCAGGACTATCCATCTTCGCAGCGTGCCTGAACACGTGAAATCAATCGAATTAATTTTAACAATTAATCTGATTTAATTTATTATAATATATTATATTAGTGACGGAAGCCTACTAGATTTAATATCGCAAATGTTTAGTTTTACCTGCTGCCAAAAGAAAAGGCGGGTGCCCTGCCTCGTTTGGAGTCGGGAACAGTTTTTCCTGAAAATATGCATCGAATTCATTTTCATGTAAGAGACTAGTGAAGAGAGTTTGTATTCCGATAATTGTTGTTGTACCGATTAATGGTGGCAGAGTTACGCAAGCAGGACCAGGACTACTATATTCTGCAGCGATGGGACCTCGTCTCTTCGTCGGTGTCCACGGCCTTTGCGTCATTCCACCCATATTTTTATCGATGCACCTTTTACTCTTTGTTAAAAAACAAATTACAAAACTCTGAATACTCTCTTGAAAATAATAATAAAGTAAGAAAACAATTAAGCCAATTTTTATTGCAATTAAAAATTTTGTGAATCGTATATGAAATCTATTATATCCAATTCTT
>NW_017168041.1:0-214 GCF_001652005.2 Ceratina calcarata | reverse complement strand
TTATTGAAGTACAACGATATCTGAAGAAGATGATATCTTTATCTCATTGAAACATGCAATTGGGATGTTGTTTAATGATAAAATTGATTGCCACTCGTATTTCTATTGCCTTCGATTCAATTAGGGTCATTGATTAGATCTCTATGTTCCTGTCGATACTTTAATCTGAATTGCAAGCTATTTAAGCAGGTTCTCTCAGGTAATCTACATGAAA
>NW_017168040.1:0-214 GCF_001652005.2 Ceratina calcarata | reverse complement strand
GAATATAATAATTCAACATACTCTTCAAAACTGCCCATCGCTAAGAAATACAAAAAATCCAACAGACCTAAAAGAAGCCCTCAGTCAAAGGCAATTCAGCTACAATGCTTTCGTTTATCAATGACATTGGATTGAAAAATTGTATTTAAAATTTATGACGATTTAACATCTATTAGTTGCTAATTCGATGTTAATGCGACTATAAATTTCAAAG
>NW_017168039.1:0-214 GCF_001652005.2 Ceratina calcarata | reverse complement strand
GCGCAACTATGAATGAAATGGTATTTATTGAGAGTATGAATTTTATATCAGGTTTACCTCAAGGAATTTTATACGTAGCTGTCCGCACGTAGTTTGACTAAAATTTTACAAACTCACGTGGTTGTAAGTAATTTTTGTGTTCGACCCAAAGTAAACTATACCAATACCTCACTTTGCGTCGTGGTTACGTTCCAAAAAAACACGACGCAAATTG
>NW_017168038.1:0-214 GCF_001652005.2 Ceratina calcarata | reverse complement strand
TCGTGTTCGTTTCATCCCGGTGATGCCTAGTGCAGATCCAGAAACATTTTCCTCGACACCAATTTCTCAGCTTGCCTCGATTGAATTTTCTAATCACTTCAAAGCGACGTTGAAATTCATTGTAGGTTTTACATTAAAATAATTTTGTTTTAGAAAAAAAATTTTTAGCATGCCTCTATCTGTCTGTTCATGTAATAAAAATTTGCAGAAGATT
>NW_017168037.1:0-214 GCF_001652005.2 Ceratina calcarata | reverse complement strand
CCATTCCGTCTGTGCTTGCAAATGATTTAATCGACATGTTTTATTAACGTTTTTGAACAAACTGTTATCGTTAAATACTTGTGCAAGTGTGCCAGTTTCGTTGGTTTTCTTCCTTTTTCTGAGAGAAAGCATTTCTAAAAAAGTTGGATTAGGTCAGGATTTTTTGTTGAATACGCGGGGGAGTTAATTTATTTGTGGATTTAAGGTAATAACG
>NW_017168036.1:0-214 GCF_001652005.2 Ceratina calcarata | reverse complement strand
ACCCACGCGCTTCCCGTGTGTCCATCCTGATCCTTGCTTCCGTCTGTGAACCAGACGCTCCATCCCTCGAACCTTGACAATCTACCGTTTTCCCACTCGTCTCTTCCCGGAACCTCTGTCCTGAACCTCTTTCCAAACCTGTAAGTAAGGTCGATCTTGTCCGTCGGCGCGTGCATCGTCGTGATCAATCTCGTCTCCATTTCAGTCGAGAACC
>NW_017168035.1:0-214 GCF_001652005.2 Ceratina calcarata | reverse complement strand
TGCACGTTCGATATAGTGCTTCAGCAGAAGGGAGTAAGGTCGTAGCAATATTGGATCTCTTCTTTTTAAGTCTTTGCCAGTTTCTCCTGGCATGTAAGCAGGAGCGGCGAAGGTTTGCTATTTCTGGGGACCACCAGCTCTGAGGTGGAAGAGATCTTGAGGTGGACCCTTTAGTCATGGATATATTGCAGATATCCCTGAGCAGTTTATTAAC
>NW_017168034.1:0-214 GCF_001652005.2 Ceratina calcarata | reverse complement strand
GCTATACACTTAAACAATGCTAGCACGTTGAACTTGTTATTATAGATTCCTATTACTGTTAAGAAGCTAAAATTATAGTGATTACAAATTTCTCATAGGTAATAGTATCACCTACAACTCATATTCGAAGTATTTGTCGAAATTCCGCGAAAAAAAAATATTTTTATTTTTCCGAGATTTTTCCAAGGGGTACCCCTTCAGATTTCGCGAAATT
>NW_017168033.1:0-214 GCF_001652005.2 Ceratina calcarata | reverse complement strand
GTTCCTTATGCATAGAACACTGAAAAACCAACCGGAACGGAGATACTGGGCATTTTGCATGGCGGTCCTAGAGTAGATCTCGAAAAATAGAAGGAGTACAAACACCAGTCCTGGACCATCGGACAGGTTGGAATTTTCCGAAAAAAAGCGTTCCTTATCGATAGAACACTGAAAAACCATCCGCAACGGAGATACAGAGCATTTTGCATGGCGG
>NW_017168032.1:0-214 GCF_001652005.2 Ceratina calcarata | reverse complement strand
GAGCGAGGTAACCGCCTCGTGCGTTATCGCGCCCCGTACGTTGCGCTCGTGACGGTATAGGATGAAAGAAATGTTACATGCAAAAATGAACTAATCAATTGATTAAATGTGAAAGTAAAGAAAGAGATTAGTTGTTAATTACGTTCACTGAACGAATGGAACATACTGAATGAAATAACTAAGAAATTTACAAATTACAGAGTACGTAAAATTA
>NW_017168031.1:0-1604 GCF_001652005.2 Ceratina calcarata | reverse complement strand
GTCTAATTATTATCGAATTTTAATTATAATTGTATTTATTCCACATTGTCATTCAATAACATTATCATTATTTATCATGGTAACACAACTTAAATTATTATTCAGGAGAAAAGCTGTTAGTGAACATAATTAGTTCGCTTCTAGTTAATCAGGCTTATGAACAAGGAAAGTGCTTATGAAGTTCAAGTCTTTTTTAATCCTGGAATTAATCCACCTGTTTGAGTCACCGTGACAGTTTTAATGATTTATATTATATCAGTCATGTTCAATTAAAAGTACCACAATTCCCAATTAGATTTACATCCGTTAACAATAATCACATAAGTCAAAGTACAATAATAATTAACACATTAATTAATAACGATGCACGTCGTGTGAGTGAAAAGTTTTCATCAAGATGCATTTATTTATTTTGAGAGACAGGAGACAATTAATATCAACACGCTTTCGTAACATATGACACAGTGCCATGATTCAGGAAAAGCAACATAGGTGCCGTTCATCAATTTAATTATAGAGATGAGCGAGATTTTTGTAATCGATCAAGGAATGTCTTATTGTAGCAAAATTACATTCTTAGAATTCTGTCACATTCGCAGCGAGACTGTAATTATTAAATCATGCATACAAGTTGGCTGGAGGAAAATCAAAGTAACATTTCTAGGCAGGACCGCGCGTCGTTTTCGCATACGAAACGGTTGATCCCCGATCGCAGGAGCGGAGTTTGCGGATCGCAAACACAATCCTGAGTGACACGGACGCGAGCTCGGAAGATAAAAAAAGGAGGCGAACGAACGAAAAAAGAAAATTATTTCCACAGGTAGTTTATTGGCAGATCCAATTTCCGGATCAACGGTGGATGGCCGGCGTTGTTTGCGCGTCGATCGAATCGGGTTTTTTTTTGCACCAGCCATGCGTACATATACAGTGTTCATTTTACGACGGATATGAGGGGCGAGCATGCTCGCGCGCGATCATAGCTTTATGAATTTTTGAACCGCCGTCCGTACCGCTGTAAATAATTCGAACTCCGTTTGTAAAAGAAACGGCGTGAAGAGAAAAGGAAACTTAAACAAATTAACAATGAACTGAATTTACAGTATATTTCTTTTTCTATTTTTATTTACAGGTTTTATGAAAAGATTTATTAATTAGGTATTCGTATTCGGTCTGAAATATTTTTTTTACGTTGTATTTAATAGGAATTTGAATTTGTATTTGTCATCGTTAGTTGACTGAGGAGGCGGATCGTGCACGGTGGCTGTTTATCGGTGGAGCCAATTTCCGGTTCACAGGTGGATGTCACGACAGCCGACCACCTTTCACCGTGAAAATACGCGTCACGCCAGTATTTATGATAACGAATGCCTCGTGCCGATACTGTTAGTTCGTATCGAGCGTGGGTTCACGGAAAAATTTGTCGTCTCTCTTCCACGGTGAAAAACTGGTATAGGTTTCGATCGCCTCGTCGGACCGGCTGTATTTCTCCCCTGCGAAGCGTGAAAATTGTTTGCACGCAAATTAAAATTTCATTTGTCACCCTTAACTGATAAACCCCAAGAAAATACTATTCACATCAGTACATGAAGTAGTGGCCAAAAGAT
>NW_017168030.1:0-214 GCF_001652005.2 Ceratina calcarata | reverse complement strand
GTAATAAGGAAGCCGAGAAATAATAATGCACAAAGAGTAGTTATAACACTGATGCTAAGTAATAAGTGCGTCTAATCCGGTAATGTACCGTACACATGTCTCAAGGACTCAGGTGTAAAGAAAAGTCGAGCGCCGGTACTTATACGCGGTACACAGCATGTTAAACACGACCATCACATACAGTGACTCACGAAAGTATTTGAACATCTACCGT
>NW_017168029.1:0-214 GCF_001652005.2 Ceratina calcarata | reverse complement strand
TTTTGTTTCTGATTGTATTAATATTGTCCATCTTCTCAGACTGCGATTGTTTGTAACTTTTGACGACTGGACAGCCTTTATAAGAAGCAGGATGTCCGTTTTGATCGCAAAGGGCGCATTTAAGGTTGTTGGGATCGATCTGCTTAGTCGTAATTTTACATTGACCTGGGTCGTGGGATTCGGCGCATTTAACACATCTTGGTTTATGATTGCA
>NW_017168028.1:0-214 GCF_001652005.2 Ceratina calcarata | reverse complement strand
TGTATATAATTTTTCCCATAGAGTACATTCGTGCAGTCATATTCTGAAAAATGTACCTGGAGGCAATTTGTTTAAACAATTATTTATTTAAACAAATACTTTTATATATAAATATGCCTATGCGTCAATTAGGCATGAGGGTAATGTACGTGTAGAATTTTAAGTCAATCAGTGCAGTAGTTTTTGGGTGAGTAACAAATATCGATTTAAATTT
>NW_017168027.1:0-214 GCF_001652005.2 Ceratina calcarata | reverse complement strand
TGTTTTTCTACTGTACGTGCTGTACATCTGCGAAAGAGACATGCTTGATTGATGTATTCGGATTCTTATTTCGTTTTAAAATATTCGGAACGAATTTGGTGCGTTTGGGTAAGGTGGCTTGATTGTTCGGTGTTCTTGTTGAAGTTGAAGATGTGGGAATTCCGGAAACGGTGGTTGCTGGAGCTGGAATTGATTGATTACCATCCGGCAGACT
>NW_017168026.1:0-214 GCF_001652005.2 Ceratina calcarata | reverse complement strand
GATGTTGACAAAATCCGACCATCCGAGCGTCGAAACAGCGAACTTTTGGAAAAAACTTTCGTTTTTTGTCAATAACTCCCGAACGAATGGTCGTAGGGGGACATGTATAGGACCATTTTGTAGAGGACGACGAGATCTACGATTTCCATGTAAAAATTCGTCGCTAGCATCAATATTTAACGAGTTATTGACAAAAAACGAAAAAACAGTTTTT
>NW_017168025.1:0-214 GCF_001652005.2 Ceratina calcarata | reverse complement strand
GTAATACCTCATTTTTACAAAAACAAAGGTTTTTTTAGAAACGGTACCTGATAGAGTAATTCTGTTTCCAGATTCGAATCATGTGATAGATATTGCAAAATTCTTTTGTGTTACCTGTTAGCTTAAAAACTTTCTACATTTTTAAGGAAATGGTACGAGACGCGTGAGAGGAGACAGCATGGTAATGAAAGTGGGAAAAGGGCCAGTGTTAGAA
>NW_017168023.1:0-214 GCF_001652005.2 Ceratina calcarata | reverse complement strand
CACCAAACGCCATAGAATTTAAGTACCTTTTATGCGTTGTATTGATGGTAATAATTGTCGGGCGCGGAAAAGGATGGCGCTAATAATAATGAAAGAGAAAGCATTGGGGACTGGGATTGACCTTGTAACGGATGCAATAAAGTATGACCCGAGAACCCGATAACCATCTGGCGACGGCAAGACGGCACCCGACCCGGCACCTAAGTTACGACCT
>NW_017168022.1:0-214 GCF_001652005.2 Ceratina calcarata | reverse complement strand
TGCTTTTGGGCAATATAGGTATATACTAAGTTTCAGTCTTTCTAGTGTTAAAGGCGCGTTTTCATGCAGCGAATAAACGTCACTTTTGCGAGTAAATGCGAGTGTTCGCAACTAGCTGAAGTATGCCACCTAATTCGCAGCGAGTAGCGAGTTATTCGCTACATGAAAACATGCCTTAATGGGGTTTGCGGTAGTGAATCTCACAGCACGGGAT
>NW_017168021.1:0-214 GCF_001652005.2 Ceratina calcarata | reverse complement strand
GTAGCTATGGTGTTTACGCCTTGCGCAACGGCTAGCGGCACGAGTGACGCAGGGCGATACTCAGGCAAGCACCGCCAAGTGGGCGACGTAGAATGCTATTGACCATTCTCTCGGTGACCTGGCTTAATATTTATGTCTATCTGGACACAGTGGTAATACTCAGAAGCGGTGCCGGTGGATCGCGGCTGGTTTGCCGGTGTCAGCATCAGTGCTT
>NW_017168020.1:0-1604 GCF_001652005.2 Ceratina calcarata | reverse complement strand
TCCCTTTAAGATATATGATACAAACGTAAATGGATGATATTTACTGATTCGTCTAAAGGTGGCCTACTGTCAACACATTGTTTGATAAATTGCGATCCTCGTATGAGATTTACAAATCCACATTTGGGAAACCATCTAGCATGTTCTGTCCATGGATCATCTGTTGCCTCCCACTTTCTCAACCCACCGTCACAATGAAAGCACCTAACTCTATCCTCTGATCCTGATATAATATTTCGTTACCATTAGTTACATAACACTTACCAGTATCACTGTATCTTATCAAATACAAGCGTTACCATAATAATAGAATCCTGCGCTAGCTAAGACTTCAGGAGTTTGATTAAGATTTTCTGGCCAACCATTAAAACTACGTAGTCTTCCCTCATATGTTGAATAATATGGTTTCTTAGGAATTGTGTGCATCTGTATTCCTAATTCTGACAAGCTCGATGTCGTACCAGGCATCACTTTTACATTAGTCAGATATACATTGTCTATTAAAAAGAAGTTGAAAAGAAATTATGATAAGAAGTCTTAAAAGAAAATAAGTACTTTGTATATTTTTTGAATACCATCTTCGGTTTGGTGAAGGTAAAAATCACAGTTAGGAAAATGTTTTCTATGCTCTGCTTCTGGTGTATCACCGGGAGCCCATTTTTGCAAAATACCACTACAATATACACATTGCACCTGAAAATTACATAGATTTAATAATGCTTATAGCTTATATGAACAATATATAAGATTCTGACTTCTATAATTTACTTTGTCCTCTTGTTGAAGATAATAAAATCCAGCTTTGGCGAGTTTTTCAGGTGATACAATGGAAGAAATTGGCCAATTGGTGAAGGTTTGTAATCTGTGAGATATAACTCTATAATCTTGTTCTGTATCTAGGCAAGATCTCGAGGACTGACATTCAAGTATATTATTGTCCTGTGAAATTTCCGTTGACGACGATCCCGTTTCAGGAGTATTAATAGATACTGGTATCAGGGGGACATTACAAGTGCTAGAAGGATTTTGAACGAAAGGACAATTAGGCTCTGCTACTGAGTGACGAACTATGGCTTGATCACCGTAATTCCATTCAGAAATTTTTACTCCGCATAAAAAGCATTGTACTTCGAGGGCATGTCCGGTATAATAAAATCCGGCTTTTGCTATTCGTGCTGAATCGATCGGAGCATTCGCTGGCCAGTCCACAAAAGTTCTTAATCTATTTTCTTCAATATTCATTTTGTCTAGCACGCCAATTTTGTAGGTAGAACGAATCGATCAGTGTGATAACGATGTACATTTGATTTAAGACGTGAAATAAATAATTATTGTAGTTTATGTCAGAAACCTTTCTGATACATATTGTTTTGAAATAAGAATCATTTAAAAAGCACATCACAACGTTTAAGACTGATAATGAAGTGCGAAGTTGTCAAAAAATAATATTACAACTTACAACTTTCGTACGCATGCGCGATTATTCAGGAACGTTTTTATTGGGGTGTACATACCTTGGTCAAATCATCTCAGATACATCTAAATCTAAATATATATGTTCAAAAAGTTGTCTAATTCGAAAAGAATATTGATAATAAAAAAGT
>NW_017168019.1:0-214 GCF_001652005.2 Ceratina calcarata | reverse complement strand
GATAAAAGGATTCAATTTATGAACTCGTTCGTTCATCTGAATTCAATATTGGAAATGGTTACTATTAGAGACAAAGTTGGAAAATTTTATCGTACATTCGCTATCGATTATATGTATATGTATTTTCAATTAGATCAGAGAACAAATATACATATTTAGGACCACCTTCGAACATTCCTTTACTGATTTATGTTCAAATTCTAGTTCCGTCCTA
>NW_017168018.1:0-214 GCF_001652005.2 Ceratina calcarata | reverse complement strand
TCTAAGTCGTCTAATTTCGATTTAAAGAGTCGAAATATAGATTAAATAGAAAAAAACAAGTAAGTAGATTCGAATTCGTAAAACCACAAGACTGCCGAAAATGTGACTATATGGTGGTAGAAAGCTATTTGACATTTAGAAGGGTCCACGGAGAATTTCCGAGCCACTCACTACCGCCACTATCTACCAAACGTAATTAGACTACGGATTTTAT
>NW_017168017.1:0-214 GCF_001652005.2 Ceratina calcarata | reverse complement strand
GTAGTATCTACTTATGTTAACTAATTAATCCATATTAATTGTTTTAATAATATGTGTACTGTATTTGAGTGTAACTACGATAAGAGCGATGTGAGCTTGTAACTAAGATGCAGTACAATATATTAATTGATAAATCCATATAATATGTATGTGTACGTACACAGTTATCTGTGTAAAACTATCTGACTCATGCAACTACGATATGGTCGATAAA
>NW_017168016.1:0-214 GCF_001652005.2 Ceratina calcarata | reverse complement strand
TTGATTGTTAGTTTTAGTTTTTTCTTAATATTTCTGTATTCTGTTTCAGAGGCAGTAACGACTTCAGGAATGACCTTGTTCTTAGACAGCTTCTTTTTAAGACGTTGCCAAATTCTCCTGGACCTCTGGCACTGGGTTCTCAGGGTTTTGATTTCGGGGGTCCACCATGTCTGTGGAGGTAATTTAGAAATGGAGGAGGTCTTACGCATGGATA
>NW_017168015.1:0-214 GCF_001652005.2 Ceratina calcarata | reverse complement strand
GACTTTTTTTTAAGTTCTGGTCTTTACTGTTGTTTTTCCCGACCAGCTTTGATCTATGTTAAATCTGTTCTTTTTTACTTTTTACTGGCCAACAGATGCCGTATGAAGAAAACAAGAATGCATGCCAGCAAACAGTTTTAATTTTTTTCATTAAAATAAAAATTATATTTTTTCATATATTACATTTTTTTATATTTTTTTATTTTTATCATTA
>NW_017168014.1:0-214 GCF_001652005.2 Ceratina calcarata | reverse complement strand
TCGCGGAACGTCGCGTGGATAGTACAACGCAATACATTGTATTTTCGGCAGAACTAGATATCGATCAAATCGTTGTTAATGAAATAACGAAATGCTTTGTGTTAAACCATATATATGAAATCAAGTGTTTACAATTTTTTGCAGTTGCAATTCGCGTGATGATATTTCAATTAAATCTTCTATTCTTTTACATTTGTCTGTAGACATAAATTCG
>NW_017168013.1:0-214 GCF_001652005.2 Ceratina calcarata | reverse complement strand
TTATGTAACAAAAATAATAAAGTATATAATTGCTACGAACTACGTGTTTAGGTAAAAATGATGAAAATCACAATTAAAAAATCATAAGTTTGTCACCGTTATGAGTTAAAGTCAAGTAACAATTGTGAAAATCGCAATTTTCATAATAAATTATTTCAAATACTTCATTATCTTTATTTTACAAATAATATTTGAAAAGTATCTTTATTCTGTA
>NW_017168012.1:0-214 GCF_001652005.2 Ceratina calcarata | reverse complement strand
GACGCTATTGCAGCGTCTGGGGCTGTCCGCGCGGGTGTCCATGACGGATTTCCCCGCGTAAAAAAAAAAAAAGGTTAGGTTAGGTTAGGTTAGGTTAGGTTGGGTTGGGTTGGGTTGGGTTGGGTTGGGTGACTCACCGTCGGCCAAGGGAAGGTGTACGCTGAGGCACCAAGCCCGGCTACGCGCAGTGGTGACGTGGCACTCGCGGCTGCTT
>NW_017168011.1:0-214 GCF_001652005.2 Ceratina calcarata | reverse complement strand
TGTCATTTGTCGTTTTCGTAATACGCGCTCGGTAACAGTCAGCGAGTATGTGGCGCCTAATCATTTCGACACATTAGGTCATCGGTTCGAGATGCGCTCCAAATACAGAGTATGTCGAAATGACGACTAAGCGTTTCGACATAATTAAGGCATTTCGAAATGCATACGAAGACCAGGACATGTTGAAATGATTAAAGAAATTAGGATGCTGACT
>NW_017168010.1:0-214 GCF_001652005.2 Ceratina calcarata | reverse complement strand
GAAATACGGATGCAATAATGCCGAAAGCGTTTTCTACTACTCGCCGAGCTCTACTAATCGATAATTGAAAATTCGTTGTTTCGAACCTTTCGGGTGTAATCCCGAATAGGGTTTCATAAGATGTTCCGACAGGGCAAATGCTGAGTCCGCAACAAAAATAAATGGTACTTGTTCGTTTCTGCCCGGTAGGGTTGCGGGTCCGGGTAAATGTAAG
>NW_017168009.1:0-1604 GCF_001652005.2 Ceratina calcarata | reverse complement strand
TGTTTATCTTTGAACGGAGCTTTGATATACTATGCTGTTTGCCATTGTTTTACGACGCGACGCAGTGGCACGGGAAGTGAATCACGTGTTGTACGACAGTGACAGAAAAAGAGTGGAAAAGAGAGTCTAGAAATGCACGGAATTGCTACGGTTCCACTGAGATTTCTACTACCATTGAAAATTTTTTAAGATTCATTCCAAGAAGTTCGAGGGCGACATGTTTATTCTGTTTATTAATTTGTTCGAAAGCATTAACAATTCTTTTTGTTCAATTGTTTCTTTTTCTTTGTTTCAATAAATAATTTATGAAATTATCTAATATAAGAATTTTGTTATTTTTTTTACTGTTTGTGTGTTCTTCCAGTTTTCACCTTTTTCTCCGTCCTCGATTTCGTTCCCAAAAATATAGTCATCGTAATCATGATTGATGGTTTGCTAATGTAATTTAGGACTCGATTGTAGAGAAAATAATGTCGCTAAAATTAAAAGTCCCCTTTTTAATATTAGCTATTCGTATCTAAGTCTATTTTTACTTTGACGTCTGAGCAGTAGCTGAATGAGTAACAATAAAAAAAATCATAATTGAGGTTTTGTTAATATAAGACCTAATTTTACTGAAAATAATGCGCGTAAAATTATAAATCCTCTTTTCGATTAATAATTACTTTTAAAGTCATATAGGCGATTATAACAGGCTAAAGTTAATTTATAATGTCAGTTATAACAGAATTAAAAGTATTACAAATGTACAAACTTGAAATATTTCTGCTATTTCGTAACAAATCTGATTAGCAAAATAAATGTATTTATTTCTTTATTTAACAGGATGTTCAGACTGAGCATTTTTCACCAAAGCAGCTTAGCAAAATAAATACTAACTGTAGCCTGGGTTAGGTAGGTATTACCAATCGATAGCAGTATATTGCAGCAGTTTTATTCTTTTGAAAAAGAATTTGCTTCACGATTCATTGCTACCTCATAGCAGAATGAATCGCGTACCTCCCGATGGAACGGTGGATTATCGTTTTCCGAATTCCCTAAAATTCTTGTTCACCTGCTGCTTACACACGATCTACGAACACAGTTACTTGATCGGGCGGAAACGAAATACATTAACAGGTAGAACGATTGCGAAACGCGCAGCCGATATTGTTCCCTTTTCACGACTGCACCTACACTAAAGTGGCTGGTGGAAAAATGTACTAATTCTTGTTAAAATTTTTTGTTATATTTACTTGTAAAAGAAACACTTGTTTCGTGAAGATCTTTTATTTAAGCGAATTCGTGTGTTGAAAAGGTGTTTTGACTGAAACGATACGCAATTGAAATTGAATCGTAATTGAACGGTACAGTATCAATTAATTTCGGAAAAAATCTCGTTAGTGGGCAAAAGAGTTGCAAATTGTGACCAATCACGTTCGTTGCCTGTTGTTACTCGACGTGAACCGATAAATACTAGATACAGATGGCTCACCCGATTTCGGATTCTCTCCCCACGTACACATAAGAAAGGAGACACATTCACGTAAGTAGACCGAACTAGTGACGCTTCAGGGAGTGACCTAAATGGTGATTTTTCATCAGCTGTGAAAAAATGCGCCTAA
>NW_017168008.1:0-214 GCF_001652005.2 Ceratina calcarata | reverse complement strand
GGTCAAGAAACTGTCATTGCAACTTACGTTGGACACTTTACAATTCGCGCACTTCAACTTTTCCCGTTACACTCGAATATGAAAGTCGCGATCACTTTTCAATTCGCGCACTTCGACCTCTCCCATTACACTCTGTTTAAAAATCGGATATTAATTTCGTAAATTCGATTCGCGGTTCGGTTATTTGCACGGCCTTCGGATTGAGGTTTTTTCT
>NW_017168007.1:0-214 GCF_001652005.2 Ceratina calcarata | reverse complement strand
ATAAGCTTTTAGTGGATTGCGCAATCTTGCCTTGTGCTCAAATAAATGGCAGACTAAAAAATTGTTTCAAGAAACTACTTTTTTTGGCTAACTAAAGTTAATGTTTAAGTATGCATTAAGACGCAACGAAGATTTTTAATTACATCTATCTACTGCTTATGGCTGTAAATATTTCCCCTATCAATGGCAGACTGTAAAAAATTGTTCCATTTTT
>NW_017168006.1:0-214 GCF_001652005.2 Ceratina calcarata | reverse complement strand
TTCCGGGTTACGATCACTTGTTCGAACGATTTCACGCACTCAATTTAAATTCAATTGTTAATTCGAATTTCTTCTAATTATGTTAATTAAACATAAGTAAGGAACGTGTTCTAATACTAAGAAAAAGTCAAATTAGATTTAATAATTTATTTTCCATTTTCCTAATTTCTACCTTAAATAAACCTCATTATATTATTTGTAATAATTGCTACCG
>NW_017168005.1:0-214 GCF_001652005.2 Ceratina calcarata | reverse complement strand
TGCGGTAGAATGTATACGTGAGTTGCTGAAATTCCTCAAATGTAGTGTTGTTTATGTCTTTTCTGATCGTATTTTTTAACTTGACTTGCTTGGCTTTTTTCCATGCAAACTCACGTTTCCTTTTTAGAGTTAGAACTTGGTTTTTTAATAGAATAATTGTATCTTTCGCATCCGTTTGTAAGCTTTTATCACAAACTGGTAATATCGTTCTAGA
>NW_017168004.1:0-215 GCF_001652005.2 Ceratina calcarata | reverse complement strand
GGGCAATTTAAAATGGTCCTCCCTGTATGTTTAAAAATCGAAAATTAATTTAATAAATTCGATTCGCGGTTCAGTTATTTTGCTCGAGCTTCGGATTGAGGTTTTTCTCCGAAAGTACGGATCAAGCTAACCGCTAGAAAAATGACATATCGACAACATTGGTATTTTATACGACCTCCGGAGCGGGAATGTTTATCGAGACACGCGCCGAATTG
>NW_017168003.1:0-215 GCF_001652005.2 Ceratina calcarata | reverse complement strand
TCATACGGACGGTCAAGGGGTTGGGCTTTTGTTTGAGTGTGTTTAATATACGAGTGCGATGGACTCCGCCTGAATGATGGCGGGCATAAGATGGCTGATGGGACGGTGAACAGATACATTGATAATAGATGATTGAATGGATGATAATTTTCTTGAAGACGATTCTGCCTTGATTTGACAAAGGGAAAGGATATGTGAGCTGAACAGGATCTAAG
>NW_017168002.1:0-215 GCF_001652005.2 Ceratina calcarata | reverse complement strand
CGTACATTGTACATACGTCTCTGTTCAACTTTTTTTACGTCCTATATAATATTATAGTTTATTGATTTAGCCCAACAATTGTGCATGTATTATATGTATTCTCTTTACTTTTTTACATTTCTTTCGCCTCTTTCATTCAGAGTATCCATTTTTCTTTCATCTTTTTCATATGTTAATTCAATATATCGACTTCTGTCGTCCGTTTATTATCTTTT
>NW_017168001.1:0-215 GCF_001652005.2 Ceratina calcarata | reverse complement strand
ATGCTGGAAAGTGCTTTAGCTTATTGCAAGCTGCTCTCTTTGAAGGGTCTCTCGGAAGTTGTATGTCAAATTTGATATAAAGATGGTCGGAGAGAGATTCCGTGTTCTCGTTAACCATCCAATTTGTGACGCATTGCGCTGCTGAGGAGTTTGCGAATGAAAGGTCAATTACTGATGACCCTTGGGCACTCATAAATGTGGGAGTTGCACCTTTA
>NW_017168000.1:0-215 GCF_001652005.2 Ceratina calcarata | reverse complement strand
CATTAGAGAGAGAGCCGCTTATCGGCAATGATACGCGTGCCGCGGTTCCTTGTTACTCCTAATCATTCCAATACGGTGTATCTACCGAAGAGCATCGATACTGCGTATTCGTCGCGAATTTCCAAGAATTATTTAATCCGCTTGTCTCCGTGCAGAGTTAGTCTGCGATACGGATTATAACAGCTGTAAGCTGCAATAGGGAGTTCCCTAACCCG
>NW_017167999.1:0-215 GCF_001652005.2 Ceratina calcarata | reverse complement strand
TTGTTTAAAATCACCATGGCTCCTCCCCATTTCAAGGCCTAACACTAGTTCTGGGCCACCCTGTATATATTCCTATATCCCATCTTCATACTGCCTGGTACTGCCTATACTATGCATATGCTACGGTGGACCTGGCCCTGATTCTGGTCTGTGCTACGGTGGAACCGGACAGAGTAGATTTCTCCTATAAAGGTTCTGCTACATGCTAAAGGTGG
>NW_017167998.1:1427-3276 GCF_001652005.2 Ceratina calcarata | reverse complement strand
ACTTATGACAAACTAACTGTACTCACATAATGTGAAGCAGTTGGCAATCGACTGTTGCTAGAAATTCTTTTAACAAAAAAGAAATATCTACTGAAAATAGTTTAATTAATGCTTCAATAGCTGTGAGAGTGAAAGTAAATTCATTACGTGATTAAAGTAACGAAAATGTTTCTTAGCTTCATGTTACTATGTCTTCGTTATTTATATGAACTATTTTAATACAGATTTTCTGGATTTTGCGCATGATTATTTTTTCCACGGTGGGCGTGCGTTTCAGAGTTTCTTGTGGGAATGTCGCAGGGCAGGAGGAAGTTCGAGTGTGGCTTTTGTGCAAAGGGTCCCTGTCCTTGGCTATAGACATGTTACGCATGACAATGAAGACTGTTTTCGCGTGCGTGCATTTAATTCTATGTTGCCCTCGCGAATATAAGCGATCACGCGAAGCCTCCTCGTTAAAGCCGATTTCGACCACGACGAGTCTCACCATCGTAGCTGATCATTTCTTTCATACCGTTTTCGTGCACGAAAATTCCCACGGAAATTATTCAACGAAATGTACATCGACAGTGTTCTACGGTAATTAATTTCGTAAATTCTGAACGTTACATAAGACCGACTCGTAAAATCGTCGGCTGCTATCGTACTCGTCGCACCAAACGACGATGCAGATAACGGTGTAGAGAAAATCGAAACAGCCCCGAGAAGAATCCGGCGCAACGTTTCTTTCGTCATCTGGAAACGAGAATTATGTAAGCGCATTCCTTCCTAGCTCCTGCGGCACGAAAGTTATCCAGCAATGAACAGGCAAGTGTCCGTACATACATTCCCGTCCATAAATCACCGGACGCTTGATAAAAGGATACACGCAATTTTTTATTAAGGGCATACATTATGGAGTAGAAAGTAGAACTTATTAATTATTTATAATGTCTTTAAATTGAATTGTATATCAAAAATTTTATTGAAATTCCTTATGCGACTCCACCTTTCCAGCTTCATGCTTATGTTTAGTACAGAATTTCTCTTAAAAGGTAAAAAATTTTACTAAACGAGTGTTTATGCATGCAATTTATTTCTAATTTTACATTCTGATATTATCGTAAAATAGCTAAATACAACAAAATTGGACAAAAAAGTCAAGCAAGAAAATTCTATTCATGTTGTAATGACTGTCCGGTGACTTGTGCACTGCGTATACGTACTTATATACTTTCTGTTCGAGACGCTGACGCGTCACGTTTAATTCACGAGGTACACCGCGGTTAATTAGGTAATTACGTATCTATCGATTGGGAACGGATAAATTCTCCGTGAATTCCTAGCTGGTAATTATCGTCCCTTAACGACGGACGTTCCGTCGGCCGGTGAGTTTTGCGCTCTTCTACGTCGACTTGCTCTACCGTTAACATCGTTAACATTCAACTCATTAACCCGACATGTTCGAAGAGCCGCGATTATTGTCCTGTTAGGGACGGACGAGGTGCGATGAACTCGTTCAATGGACAGCGTAACGCTTCTACTATACTTCTACTTCTACTATACGCATACATGCAACGCCCTGGGCTTGGCCCTAATGCAAGACATCCTCGTTGTTCCTTTTTTTTTTGGGAGCATATAGGAATTTACCGTTGCTGTCATGAGCTAGATAAATAGCTGTAAGTCAGGGTCGAGGTCCGAGCTACTTATTCCTGTTTTGCCAGGGCATACGTTTCCCGTGTGATACGAGCTTTCACCATTTAGGAAGTGCGGTGATATTTTTCAAGTATAATGTTTATCGTTGGTCTTCGAGTAAACTAGTTTCATAATATTGCGCAATCTTCGAAGCGAAACGAATGTCACTGATATCGTT
>NW_017167998.1:0-1360 GCF_001652005.2 Ceratina calcarata | reverse complement strand
GTTAGTTTCGCGGCTCGCAGTCAGTCTATGGAATGCGTAAATTGAACTCTCAATCTTAAGTGATTCATGGTTTAATCAACAACTGGACCGAGATTCACTTAATTAATTAATTCACTTGATTATGAAATAATTTACAAGGCTCTAACAATATTTATTGGATAGTCCTTTTATTAAGTTCTAGTCTAGATCTCTCCCAACAGGAACTGTTAAAGCGTTCGGAGAAACAGGTCGGTGTCAAATGGTCGACCGAAACCGTAACAAATAGGCTGCACATTTTACAATGCAGAGGTTTGAAAGCTCGCCTATAGCCATCCGCCTACGCGTTTCTCGAGAACCAGCCTGCCTGGCTCTATCCAACCTAAAACCCACATAATCCGAACTTTCTTGTAACCACGTTCGCATAATGGTAGTACCGGCATCAGGCCAAGCCTGACCCAAAAAACGCAGAACTAGTCGTGACACATCATTGAATTTCCATACAATTTAATTCGACCTTTACTGGTCTTGCAAAAGATGCATTCAAATGTTCCGTCGAATAAAATTGTAGAGTAAAGCTTTAACTAATTTTTATTCTCAATTTTCTGGAACTGTTTTTTTTAACAAATCTTATAAATTATCCTACAGCAAAAAAAAAATAAAATTGTCGAGTAATCAAGTACATCCTTAACTGTCGTTCATTCCTAATTTTCTGAAACTATTTTTTCTGTAACGAATCTCGTAAATTGTCCTTCAGTAAAAAAAAAAAATAGAATCCTGTCTCATTGTAAATGCATTCAAATACTTAAATGAATAAAATTGTCGAATAATGAAATGCACCCTTAACTGACTTTCATTCCTAATTTTCTGAAACTATTTTTTCTGTAATAAACCATGTCAATTATCCTGTTTCAAGTATGGGAATATAACAGGAAACAGGAGAACGCGAACGATTTAAATGACCATTCCACTCGTACCAGCGTAGATTCAATTTCTTTTTATTAAGCAAATCGGTCGCAATTTTCTCTATGTTTATGGTCAGTCGCGGTGTTAGACAGTCGGTTCACGTGTTTAAGGAACGTAGATTGCCGCGGGCGCTCGTGGATTTCGTCGTTCGGGGAACGTAGCTTTCTCTTCCATCAATTCAGCGACCAGCCATTCTTAATGTTGCGAATTTTACGGCATTTCTTCGCGTCTCAACGATGAAACCATAGCTCTAAAAAGTTTCTTTGTTTCCCAAGTAGAATAGAAACAACAATGAGATTCAAATACAAATTGTAATTATGCTTTAGGCTAGGTCAGGGGTCGCCAAACTTTTTTTATCGACCTTTTAAAAACCTTCGAAATCGACCGCAACAAATTGATTTTTAGTTGCTTATTTATG
>NW_017167997.1:0-215 GCF_001652005.2 Ceratina calcarata | reverse complement strand
TTCGCCAAAGTCTCCTTTCAACCATACGCACACTCCGTATTCATTCGTACATTCCTCGACGCGTATTGCTACGACATTCACATCTCTAACAACAACCGTAGCCTTCGCCGGGTTGCTCTCGCAAGCATACACTCTCCACGCACTCGGTAATCCTTTCACTCTTCCATGCGACACATACAGCTCTTGTAAAAGAGCTACGCTCACTCTATGCTCAT
>NW_017167996.1:0-215 GCF_001652005.2 Ceratina calcarata | reverse complement strand
AATTAATCTTTTGGCGATTCAAAACTACGTGACAGTGAATAGCGGAGATCCGAACCGAGAAAAACATTTCAGTACCCCATCCCATACAATACTTAAACTTACCGAAAACATAAATACAATTTCATTGGGACCCCATGTAAGTAGGGGCGAATGGGGATCCGGCTTTTACGCGCTTTTAGTTTTTAGTATATGCTGTAAACTCACACTTTAGCATT
>NW_017167995.1:0-215 GCF_001652005.2 Ceratina calcarata | reverse complement strand
GTGTTTTATTAATTTAATATCTAGTAATTGTTAAACTTTCAATGTTCATTGTTTTTATGTAAGGGTTCGTACAACCTTAATACTCAATCTACCAAGGGAGGTAAAATTTTGCCTCTTCTTATAATCATTATTCATTTTCAGTACATTTCATTTCTTAAAATTTTGTGTCCTTTTTTAAAATATGCAAATAACTAATTCCGTAGAACAGTTTTCTT
>NW_017167994.1:0-215 GCF_001652005.2 Ceratina calcarata | reverse complement strand
GTCTTATTCATTAGGACTGATGAGAATTTTGAAAAAAAAAAAGTTTGATCGAGTATCGAATGCCAATTCTTGGTTGGTGTTAATATAAAAATTATGGCATCGCGTTGCTGTTGTTTGCGAATGTCATTAGGGCCCGGGAGTTAGTCCAAGATGTATGAGTAATAAATTTATTTCTGTATGTCTCTCGCTGGTTCATCGCTCAGAAAACATATTTC
>NW_017167993.1:0-215 GCF_001652005.2 Ceratina calcarata | reverse complement strand
ATTTTGCATAAAAATCCACAGCCTAGATATAATAGATTTTGATACGTACTCAGTTATTTCTACTCTATATTCGATTTAACATTTAACAGTTTTTGTAAACCAACATACTATATGTATATTTCTTAAATTTGAGTGCAATTTAGTGTCAACAATGTTTTGTAAATAACTTAAATAATAATTACAATTTTAACGATAAGATAATACAAATGTCTTCT
>NW_017167992.1:0-215 GCF_001652005.2 Ceratina calcarata | reverse complement strand
AGCCGGTTGAGCGCGTCAGCTTCGACCATAATCTTGGACCCGGATTTACTAATTTCCAACTCATTTATTTTTTTTTATATAACAATATATGAAATTTAAGGTCTTTGATTTTCAATAGAGGAAAATTATACAATAAAACTACGGTATATTTTTGATCTATTTCTGTTAGAGATTCGTGATTAAAAAAGAAGGTTCTGCATGAGTTACATGCACTT
>NW_017167991.1:0-215 GCF_001652005.2 Ceratina calcarata | reverse complement strand
ATTTTACTAGGAGAGCGATATGGGAATAGGCTATTTAGGATAGAAATTAGAGCAGTGGGTTCTATAGTTTCTGTCACTGGTGTGCATTGGTGAGAGGACGCTTTCTCCGTTGCCCACACATAAGGACGGCCCCAGGGATTATCGTCAAGGTTTGAAATAATTTTAATCCATTGTTTATTCTTTGATTTGTTAATAGCATGCTTTAGTGTTTTTTT
>NW_017167990.1:0-215 GCF_001652005.2 Ceratina calcarata | reverse complement strand
GTACCGAATATGCAGTTGAATTTCAATCGCATTAAGCATATAATAAATAATGGTTTATGTTTGTAAAGTATTCAAAATATTTCGTTTATTGCAATTAACTGCAGTCTTTCAAGTTTATGTCATGTAATTTCATCAATAGAATTAGTATGTAAAATACATTTATGTCTATAACAATAATTAAAGACTCGAAGTATGTAGTTCTCCCACCATTTTAC
>NW_017167989.1:0-215 GCF_001652005.2 Ceratina calcarata | reverse complement strand
ATAGGAATCTATAATAACAAATTCAACATGCCAGCATTGTTTAAGTATATGTATATCCTATACATCCTTAAATGGTAAGACGTGTCAAAAATGAAATTCAAAACACCTTTTAACATCAAATCGCCGGAGCGAGTCAATTTGACTCATTGTTCAAGACTTGTTCAAAGTCCAAGTATCATGCAAAAAAAATAGAAATAAAGGCAACTGTGCTAAAT
>NW_017167988.1:0-215 GCF_001652005.2 Ceratina calcarata | reverse complement strand
GCGAGCAATAAAGTTAACCTTTTGGCGCTTAAAAATTACGTGACAGTGAATAGCGCGGATCCGAACCACAAGTACCACTCCTCGATCTTACGAGTACCGACACAATTTCATTGGGACCCCAATAAGTAGGGGCGAATGGGGCCCCTATTAAGATACGAACAGTCTCCGGCTTTTACGCGCTTTTAGTTTTTAGTACATGCTGTAAACTCAACTTT
>NW_017167987.1:0-1605 GCF_001652005.2 Ceratina calcarata | reverse complement strand
TACGAACTAAACGTGAAAAAGGAATTTATCAATTTTGTGTATCACGTGTGCTTTATTTTATGTCGTGAAAAATAATTCGTATCAAGTTTCACAAAAGAATTAGTGTCAAGTCGATTTGGTTTATTAATATTATTAACTGCTGGCAGTGAAACGTTCAACCGCGACACGAAGCCTTGAATTTTTCTTCGCGCAGCAGCAGCTCTGGCTCTCGGCAGGGCTCATTCGTATAAATTTTAAAGGTTTCACCGTAAACTCTCGTTGCGCGAACGAGTTTTCCTCGTCGTAAAGATAAATTCTCCGAACAATGGCAAGTTTCGCGGCGGGTAGGACACGCCGCGTAACGCGTAAAAAAGCGAGGGTGGGCGGGCGAAATCGATCGTGGGAACGGATTAAGCTCGGCGGTGGCACCGTAAAAATGTGCTTCTCCGCTTTATACATACTTTAGTTGCCTGCACGCGGCGTCTCTCACGCACTCCTTACAACGCTTTCGGTAATGCAACCATAAATAACGAAACAGCCCCCGCGGGTTCACACCAAAACGTTGCCACCCGGTGTGACGCTTATCGCGTACCAATCCTCACCTCCACGATGGCGGTAGCTACTATCGGGACACCCCTTCCAGGTGCCACTTTCCGCGCATCTTCCGAACGATCCGTCAACGAGTGCCTGACGGATACGACGATTTAAATCAAGTACATAGGAGGACACGATTTATAACGTTCAATGAGAAAAATGTTATGTGATAAGACTGAGAATATTGATTGAAATCACTCAGTGCTCTGCTCTTCTCTTTATTTAAGTATTACATAGTATATAAAAATAAAAACAATACATTTTAAGGATGAAAGTACAAGATTGATTATTATAACGTTACACGTTATAATAAATTTGCATTTTACAAAACAGAATGTATGTTGATCTTAAATGAATAAATGTCTATTGAGTTTTCATAAGGATATGATTGGTGCACTTTCGATAGTTGCATTATTCTTCACACGATAGTTGAAAGGTAAAGCGGTCAATCAAACGTTTCATTGTTTATCACGATAAACGAGGCAACGAACCAATACGTGGTACGTACTACGTTCGTGTCGCCGGGAGTATCATGGAAATATGGAAGAGTTAAAAAACAATTTTCGATAAAGCGAATTGCAGCCGGCAGTGATATTTATGCTTGATAAAACAAATGAAATTTTGATAAAGTACCACCGGCCACGGGGATGATCCCCGGGAAATATAAGAGGATTAATGAAAACGAATTAAGCGATCTGTGTACATTGTGTTTCCCCGAAATGTCAGTATTTGAAACGGAACATCGTTTCTGCGCGCGTTCACTGAACCACGAATATCGTAAAGAATGCGCGGACAAAGCGGATGAATCTATCGCATTTTTTTGGTTATTTCCCCTCGTCCTTTTTTTTTTTTAACTCCATTCAAATTACTGCGATAGATTAAAAGTATTTATTTTATTTACAGCGCGCATTTCGATACCATAAACTATTGCCTCTCCGTGGTTTCTCTGACCGTTGCCGCAATAAAATGTAAAGTTACGGAAATGAGGAATGTGTTCGACTAGCGCAGAATTTCTAAAGAAGTATTTCTAGT
>NW_017167985.1:0-215 GCF_001652005.2 Ceratina calcarata | reverse complement strand
TTTGAGAAAAATTCCTGACTTTCCGAGATCTGCAGAACTTAGAACCAATATTATATTAATCCTAAGCAAACCAATTTTTTGAAAGCAAGTCTTAATTGAAAATTTAAAACCATTTGCGTTAAATCGCCGCCCCGCTGTCACATCTACGTCGTCGCCCTGTTGGACCTCCGCAACGTGGCTTCAATCGGCCTCTTTCGCTGCTTTTTCGCGGATTA
>NW_017167984.1:0-215 GCF_001652005.2 Ceratina calcarata | reverse complement strand
GTTGTTTCATCTTGCAATTCAATATCAGTTTGATGTTCTTCATATTGTTTTTGAAGATCTACCAATGAATTCTTCAAATCCATCAAATCTTCAAGAAGCAAATTCTGACTAGTTTCTACTTTATTCGCTAATCGCGTGATTTTACCCTTTACTATTGAGCGTCGCGTGAGACGTTGTTTGACTGATAATGCCATTATACTTTCTTATTTCCAAAC
>NW_017167983.1:0-215 GCF_001652005.2 Ceratina calcarata | reverse complement strand
GATGCATATAAGTCGACTTGTATACTACATATGTATGAACAACACATGAAATCTTTTTCAAAACACGTGAAGAAGATGTATTTCAGCGCACACAATACGAAAATCAACTTTTAGAGTGGAATTCTGAGGTGTATTTGAGGATATACTTATAGTCCCACTTGAGGTACCTTCGGCATAGATGCATATAAGTCGACTTGTATACTACATATGTATGA
>NW_017167982.1:0-215 GCF_001652005.2 Ceratina calcarata | reverse complement strand
AGACGGTCTCAGGGTAGTCAAAAGAGTATGTGCCGGAGTTCCGCAGGGCTCCGTTTTAGCTGCTACACTCTGGAACATTGGTTTTGACTGTATTCTCAATTTAATTCTTCCCTTCGGGTCTGAACTCACGGGGTACGCTGACGATACCCTAATTTTAACGTCACATCCTGATCGGAAGAGATGTCGATACAATGCTTCCATGGTCTCACAATTTG
>NW_017167981.1:0-215 GCF_001652005.2 Ceratina calcarata | reverse complement strand
GTTGAAATTAGTCGTTCGTCTTTAAGTTCACCTGCTCCTAAAAGAATTTCAGTAATTTAATGTGCCGAAGCCTGACACTGGAAACTAAAACACATAGCCATATCTGTCAGTGACCTACTCTAAACATCACTGTTGCCCATATCTTTTATCTTCAAATACCGGGTTTCGGCACATTAACCCAGTGACGTTCTTCTAGGAGCAGGTGCATTTAAAGA
>NW_017167980.1:0-215 GCF_001652005.2 Ceratina calcarata | reverse complement strand
ACTTGACGTCTTTCGTTGATTTCACAACTTTTAAGAGCTTCTTTTCAGTAGGGTACATACTATTTTTTAAATTTATTCGGCAGTAAAAATGGATCGTGTAATAGTAGAAGATAGTTTTTTATTTAATTGTAAATGTTATAATTTAATTGTGAATGTAATATACATAAAATATTCTAGGAAGTACACTGGAACGAAATAAAATATTCTATAGTTGA
>NW_017167979.1:0-215 GCF_001652005.2 Ceratina calcarata | reverse complement strand
TATTACTTGAGTGCGATTCATCTTGTTCATTGAGCAGTCTTGAAAAAAAGCTGCCAGTCGTGTAGATAAAAAGACTGCTGGAGATAAAGGATAGAAATTGGAAAGCTTCTACTACCTCTTGTTTGTTGTTCGTGAAAATTCTGTTGTACTGTAAGAAACTTTTTAATTAAATCGTGTACACGTTAACGATAATGAATTTTCTTGAAAGTAGTATT
>NW_017167978.1:0-215 GCF_001652005.2 Ceratina calcarata | reverse complement strand
AGCCCCCTTTCAGATTCGAAGAGGTTGTACAAACGATTTCAACCTCTTTTACACATTCTAGTAGTGTGGCTGCAAGGTTCGATAAGGGTTCTTCGTGATAAAAGGATGTGTTATTGGCTTTATCATCGTCGGAGAAATCAGTAATAGACTCATCAGAATTTGTATTACATTTTTTATGAGACTTTTTCTTACCGCGGCTGCTGTTATGAGATAAT
>NW_017167977.1:0-1607 GCF_001652005.2 Ceratina calcarata | reverse complement strand
GAATTAAGGATGAGGTCATCAGAGGTTTGGGTATTTACGTATGTTCAGGTTATCATACAACAACAAGCAGTAATAAAATATAGAATTGAAATGCATTAGGAATATTCATTGTTCATGTAATTTATGCATCGGTAAGTGACTGTTCTCAAGCAGTTTCGTAGTCGCGTGCCGTTCTGTTTGCTGCTGTTAAAAAAATCAGGAGGCGCACGCCATTATAAAGCGTTGCCGTGACAGAAAAACGGCTGCACGCGTCCCACGGCTTCTTTCATTCCCATCGACTGTCGTTCCCGTGTTTATTGTCACAGAACCTATCATTCTATACCGGGTGCTGCATCTCCGCTTCCCTCGGCCAGGTATATAAGCTGATTCATTATGCAAACCGCGTTGCAATTTATTTACGCAACACTCGCGGTGAATATATCCGACGCCCACGCGTTTCAATGTCACAAGCGTGCAATTATACATGAAATCCGTAGTCAATTGATTTTTCTAATCTCCTTTAATGGAGTCAGTATCTTATTGAGTCATTTCTCTAATCTGTCCCTTTTGGAAAAAAAGTTTGTTGACCTGATCTGTGCAACCATGAACGAAGGTTAGGGGTGACTTAGACTTCTGAACATGTGTGTACCAATTTACGTGAGTAATTGATATCGGTCAGACGCCAGAGGCGTCGATGTTTATCTGTGATCGATCCCCCGATTAGCGGAGATACAGTCGTACGTCTGAATAGGAAGCTGGCCGACGTTTGACGTGGGCGAGGAGGGTTGAACGTCTCTCTCTCTCTCTCTGGTGGTCATAAATGGAATAAATTATCGTGGCGAAAAAATGTCAATCCGCGATCGGCGGTAGCTCGTTAAAACGTTTTACGAGCGCGAACCGTTCTGCGGTTCCGACGGTTAGCTACGATCGGAACGAAACCCAGACGCGTATAAGCGATAGCTGGAATTGCGGAATATTCTGCGGCGTGGCAAATCGTTTTTCAATAATTGCTCGGGACCGCGCGCCGCAAGTACCCAGCCGTCATCGCGAAGGCGGTAGAGGGAAAAACTCGTGGACCCGGCCGACCGTTCGTTCGTTCGTTCGTCCGTCGGTACCCGCGCCAAATTGCGAACGCGCCCTTCTTCACGCCCGCCTCTTAATCGCCCGACGTTCCGGCGACTTGCAATTAAATTCAATTATATTCGCCCGTCCTCGTCGGTTTTTCGTTCAATTTTTATTATTCTCATATTTTCGGTTAAAAATTGCGTTATAGAATTTGTAGTAAAAAGTAGGGAAGTTCGTCGATTTAAAGTTTCTTCATCGGACGATGTATAAAATTGAAAGAGTCCACTGAAATAATTTCATTTACGACTTGCTGGATCCCTTGAGGGACTCAAGGAGTACGTATGAGTCGACATCGAATTTTACTGATTCTATATAATCACTGGAAGACAATAATATAATTAGCTTCTGTCAACACGTATAACCCGACTTATTTGATCAGCCATTTCAACTTCTGTGCTGAGATAATTCGATTTTACCAAAAGTCAACCAGGAACTGACTGGACAGAACTTCTACCCTCTATAAATAAATAAAAATTTATTTTATTCTACAAACACTAGGTGGA
>NW_017167976.1:0-215 GCF_001652005.2 Ceratina calcarata | reverse complement strand
TGTTCTAAATTGTATACAATTAATTTGAAATCATAAAGAGAAGAAAAAATAATCGGTTGCAACATGTTTCAAGTATTCTCCACGCATGCACGCAACAGTTTCGCAGTAAACGTCAAGTTCGTTCATTAACGCGGGGCCAAAAAGTAGACGTTAACGCTAACCACTCCTATATTATATACTACCCTCTAAGCGCGACCTACTTCGGTACTAGTTTT
>NW_017167975.1:0-215 GCF_001652005.2 Ceratina calcarata | reverse complement strand
GTAGACGTCTCTTGGTCACATCTGTAAAGTTTTCATCTCAGAAATGAAGATGGCAGAGCCCCATACGTCTCACATACGGAAAATTTCCGGAGGGAATCATTTCCTACAGAAAATCGTTGTTCACGTACTAAAATATTGAAGATAAAATATATTGGAGATATAAAGATTTTAAAAAATTTAGAAGCCGGAACAGCAGAAAAATGTCTACACTATAC
>NW_017167974.1:0-215 GCF_001652005.2 Ceratina calcarata | reverse complement strand
ATACATTTTAAACGCAAGTTTCTGCTTCCGTACAAATTGCATTGTTATTTTTTTTTCGGATGGGAAATTCAGATGTTTTACGACGTTGTTTGCACGTAAACAGCTGACATATTTACAGAACGTTCAACCGTTGACTCCACCCTGGACCTCTGTTAATCCTCGAAGTGTCGGTCCAGCAAAAAAAGGGGTAGGGTCGCAGATTTCGAAAGGGTAAT
>NW_017167973.1:0-215 GCF_001652005.2 Ceratina calcarata | reverse complement strand
AATGCGTTTTTCTAAGGTACGTAAACTTTTGGGATTGACTGTATAGTCAATACATGTATTTGATAAAACTGTTAGTTGAAAATCGTATGCGTAAGAAAACCGTTCGAGGCTAGCAACAGTTAAGGTTTCTTCCTGTTTCATGTTTTTTTATCAAAAATAACAAATGTGCTAAATTGAAATACGAATTGTAAAGTCCTGTTTATAGCCAGAGATCG
>NW_017167972.1:0-215 GCF_001652005.2 Ceratina calcarata | reverse complement strand
GAATTGAATTGAACTACACATCCTATATTCTAATAACTTCGTATGTTCTAATTTTCTTACAATTTGAGTTTTTTTTATATTGATATGAATAAGTCTAACACAGGCGATAAGCGTGGCTGAGTAACTGGATTAAATAAAAATGAGTAAAGACAGAAATTAATTACACTTATGAAAAGTTAATTATCTGATCCTAGCAATAATTATCATTGCTTTTT
>NW_017167971.1:0-215 GCF_001652005.2 Ceratina calcarata | reverse complement strand
GTTTAGGTTTTGGTGTGAAGACGAGAGTAGGAGAGGGATGATGGGGAATGTAAAGCGGGGCATAAAGAAAAGTCAGTGTGGCTGCGAAGTTCAGAGAGGACACAGCGTAGCAGAGTGGACTAGTATTGTTTAAGTGAACATTTTATTTAAGTTTATTCAATATATACACCAATACCTCACTTTGCGTCGTGGTTACGTTCCAAAAAAACACGACG
>NW_017167970.1:0-215 GCF_001652005.2 Ceratina calcarata | reverse complement strand
TGTTTATACAGATCATAAACCGTTGGAAAACTTAAATATAAAAAACAGAACAGATGACGAATTAGGTGACATGACACATTACCTATCTCAATATGATTTCAGGATTATATACAATCCTGGAAAGGAAAACATCGAAGCTGACTGTCTTAGCAGAAATCCTGTATACGAATATTATGAAAATAACGAAGATAAATTAAAAACAGTGAATATTATAA
>NW_017167969.1:0-215 GCF_001652005.2 Ceratina calcarata | reverse complement strand
TGATAAAATACATGTAACATCAATACATGCAACTTTGATATTTTATTACAATATATAAATCTTAATCTATTAGAGGAAAAGTTTAACAGTTTTTCTATTATGTAAAAAATTTGTTCCATGTTGTTTTAAGAGAATGAACGTTGCCAAGAGACTTAAAACTTTGCAGATAGATCCAATAGAAGAAAATGCTTTTAACATGCCAACATGTTCCATTA
>NW_017167968.1:0-215 GCF_001652005.2 Ceratina calcarata | reverse complement strand
GCCAAGTGCGCAAACATTTCGTCGATTGGCGATGCGAGTGTTTTCTACGGGATACTCCCATCGCGTATACTCTGTGTAGGCTCCCGGAGTTCGACCGGGACCCTACACAGAGTATACGCGGTGTCAGCCGCAGGACAAAGTAAGTTTCTCATTACGTATGAGTCACCAATCATCATTACGATTTCATTGCATGTTTTACAATAAATTTTTAATTT
>NW_017167967.1:0-215 GCF_001652005.2 Ceratina calcarata | reverse complement strand
TTTTTCGTTTTTCGTCAATAACTCGTTAAATATTAACGCTAGCGAAAAGTTTTTACATGGAAATTATAGATCTCGTCGCCCTCTACAAGAAAGGTTGTATGCAATTTTCCCGTACGTCCAAGGGTTTAGGAGTTATTGAGGAAAAACGAAATTTTTTGCGAAAAGTTGGCTGTTTCGACGGTCGGATGGCCGGATTTTATCAATACCCATAAAAT
>NW_017167966.1:0-1608 GCF_001652005.2 Ceratina calcarata | reverse complement strand
GGCGAGCAGAATGTTCCATTGGCTGTAAGAGTTAACATTGAAGGTAAAAATTGATTTTTTAAGTTTCGAAGTATTCTAGGTCGTTGGGAAACGAAACAAATTGTCGTGCTAAGTGAATCTGTTATTTAATTATGTTGTTACCGTAGTCATAAAGGAAAGTGCACTAGAGAAAGTAAAGCAGCTTTCATAGATAAATGCGAATTACGTATCTCTGAAGAGAACTTTCGAAAAACGGAACAACTGCAATTATCATTAAAAAGTTGTAAGAATAATAAAACGATTCGAACAATTCATATATTATTTCATAAATCTTATATTAGGAATGCACAATGTTATCGAACTGGCGAAACAGTACAAATTAAGGATATTTATTCCATCCACGATCGGTGCATTTGGTCCGGATTCACCACGGAATCCTACCCCAAACGTGACCATACAACGTCCTCGAACGATTTATGGTGTTAGCAAAGTGCATGCCGAATTATTGGGTGAATACTATCATCACAGATTTGGGCTTGACTTCCGGTGTCTTAGATTTCCGGGTGTCATTAGCAGTGACCCACCGGGCGGTGGTACCACAGGTATGTACCCTGATGTATACTTATTATTTTTAGCTATACATAAAAATATCCCGATACTAGTCAATAGAATTATTTAGAAATTAAAAAATTAAGTTTCATAAATTAATAGTCGAATATATTTTATTCGTAATACTCGAAGATTTTTTTTAATTAACATCATTTTTAAGATGTTCCAAAAACTGAATTATTTGGAATCTTTTTAATTCTTTTCAGAGATTAATTAATCAAGTTGATAAATACAAATGCGTTTACAATTTTTTTTTCAAAAATGGAGTTTCCCGAATTGCCACCTTATTTACTTAATTAAGTTCATTTTATAAAAGTATCCTTTAACGATAAGAGCTGGAGCACGTTTCAAGCATAATTAGAATAACTAGATAATAACGCAATCTATAGTTCTTCAAGGACAATAGTATACGCTAAATTGTCGAGTATCCCTTAATCATGAACCGTGAGATCTCTGCGTTTCCTTCACTTTCTAATGCGTAAATCTCGAAAAAAAATAAGAGCTATGGAATAGATAGAATTCCTATTGCAATAATAATATTTAAAACGTAATTATTTTAGCTGGTACGTGTACTTCTTACAGATTACGCAGTAGCAGTTTTTCATGAAGGATTGCTTACTCAAAAATATGAGTGTTATTTAGAACCCTATACGAGGTTGCCAATGATGTATATAGAGGATTGTTTGTCAGCGCTTTTTCAATTTTTGAACACTCCAAAGGAGCTACTACAAAGGAGGGTATATAACGTTACTGCTATGAGTTTCACACCTGAAGAATTGTTTGAAGAACTGAAGAAACATGTTCCTAACTTGAAGATTTCATACAAACCAGACGGAAGACAATATATTGGTTAGTATATAACATTCGTATGTGATAATACGTGTAAGTGCTATTCTGCTATTAAATTTTAGCTGAAAGTTGGCCGCAAGTTTTTGACGATAGCGAGGCACGGCGAGATTGGGGATGGAAACACAAATACAATTTAGAAAAACTTGTAGAATCAATGATACACGATGTAAG
>NW_017167965.1:0-215 GCF_001652005.2 Ceratina calcarata | reverse complement strand
TTTCCCAGTAGCAGATAGGCAAGAAGCGATCTTTACTTCCTTTTGTATGATACGCTTATCCCTTGAGCATACAGACTCGTGGACAATAGCTTTTATCTCAGCATTGAGATTTGGTGGCTCTGCTAATACAAGATTTACCGGTATTGGATATTTTTTAATGAGCTGTGTTCTCTCCTCATTTGGCAATCCTTCTTTCAGAATGTCTTGCCATCGAA
>NW_017167964.1:0-215 GCF_001652005.2 Ceratina calcarata | reverse complement strand
CGGACAAGTGAAAACTCAGTATGTCCGTAGAAATCCGATCAGGTAACAAACCTCAGCAACAGTACGAGTCTTCCTAGTGTAATTGAAACTAACATTCGTGTCAACGAGTATTTTATTAAAAAATTGAAATTTATTGAATGAGAATTGAAGACGCTACGATATTTTTCTTTTTTGGCAAGAAGTGATCGACGGGACTCGTTTTTGTTGTGAATTGT
>NW_017167963.1:0-215 GCF_001652005.2 Ceratina calcarata | reverse complement strand
CGTTAGATTTTGATGGATTTGAATTTATGGCTTTCGAGACCTCCGAGTTGGAATCGAATGCAAGCGCCAGCAAACTGTAGCGGTTTGAGGTGGGAATATTAGCAACTGCCTCCATCTTGTCTACACACGTGCTATTTTTAGCAGCGACCGTTACCGAATCTTTACCTAAAGATGTTGAGTTCCTAGGAGAAACCCTCCTAGCCATGATTTCTCTT
>NW_017167962.1:0-215 GCF_001652005.2 Ceratina calcarata | reverse complement strand
CAAATGATGCAGGTAAAATTTTGCAATGATTTTTTTATTACTAATGAACGCATATGTAAACTTTGTTTGTACCAACTTTTAACGAAATTGGGTTATTAATAACAAAAATATATTAATTTTAATCTACACAGTACATAATTAACAGTCCACAAAAGTATTTAGTATTCGTACTGATATACGTCTTATAAAAAAATCGGATATTATAATAACTTTAT
>NW_017167961.1:0-215 GCF_001652005.2 Ceratina calcarata | reverse complement strand
TTTAATACAAAATTGCAATGCATTTGTGATGTTTTATAAGATTTATCATCGGTCCGTGTGATGACCACTAACTTTATTATTCATGTGGAAAGACAAGAAATAAGGTTTATTACTTTCAGCGACACGTACCTCGATGATGCGCGGATTTCTTATGGTCGGGTATTAAAAAATTCGCGATTCTTCTGAAAAGATCTCAGATAACGAATAACTTATGT
>NW_017167960.1:0-215 GCF_001652005.2 Ceratina calcarata | reverse complement strand
CAAGATTGACTAAAGGTGATATACATAATTTAGAAGATTTATTTAAAAAGCATAACTCTATGTATATTAGTCTTTTTGATAAATTAAAACCAAAAATGCATATTATGTTACGCTACATGCGAGTTATGCCATTAAACGGGCCAGTCATTCATTATTCAACAATGGCTTTCGAAAGTGTTACGTATACAGCCCTGTATATGTATACGGCCCTGCGC
>NW_017167959.1:0-215 GCF_001652005.2 Ceratina calcarata | reverse complement strand
TATCGTTTCGGTTATAAGCGGTCATAAGCACTAGCGATGTTTCAAAAGCAATTAGCAATTAAAAATCGACAAACAAACAAACAAAGGGGGAAAAACAGGCGATGCCGACCCACCACTTACCAATTAAAACAAACTAATAAAAACCTATCGATTAAACCATGATAATGAACAGAGCGAATCTGCTCAAAGCAACAAAATCAAACAACCGACACAAT
>NW_017167958.1:0-215 GCF_001652005.2 Ceratina calcarata | reverse complement strand
AGACATACTTGCTAATTATAGTAAAGTGGCCTTGGTCAATTGGCGACCATTTCCCCCAATCCCGCAGGAGTTTTGCTGTTCTAATGGCTGTTTCTTCAATCCTATATGCAATGGGTGGGGTGGCTAATATTGCCTCCAGCGCTTTTGTCGGGGAGTATCCAAAAGCGCTCAGTATCCTCTTTAAGTTTGTATGCTAGAGACTATCCAGCTTTCGT
>NW_017167957.1:0-215 GCF_001652005.2 Ceratina calcarata | reverse complement strand
AGATTCAGCAATTAGAGCTGTATTAACCCACGTACTTCTGTCTTAAATTACATAGTTTTTTCTAGATTATATATAGTAAAGTTAAGAGTAGTTCTAAGGTTCAGTATAATATAGTTCATTACGTTCATTCCGCCTCACGAGCTCCGGGGAAAAAATCCAAAGTTACATTTTGATATCGGTGCCCGTTGCACCAACACAATACGCATCAGTTAATT
>NW_017167956.1:0-215 GCF_001652005.2 Ceratina calcarata | reverse complement strand
CGCATCGGTAATGCACTGCGTCGTTTCGGTCAGACACGTGCCGAAGAAACGACTACGATAACAACACTAACGATCTTGTTAGTCTCTCTTGACAATCAGTAGTAATACATGATACCTATTATAGCACTTTACTGCATAACTGTATTCATTTATTGTAATCATATTTTGCGTATTTTATATTAGTTTGCAACTAACATGCAATAACACATTAATGT
>NW_017167955.1:0-1609 GCF_001652005.2 Ceratina calcarata | reverse complement strand
AAAAAAGGTAAAGTGGCTGGGTGCGACTTAGCACTAACCAACAAAGAAATTGTTGATAAGGATCTGGCCACGGAGAGGGGAAGGTAAGGGTGTCTTCTGGTAAGAGCACTGTGACGAACAGCACGGCACTTACCCCAGAGTCTTGCTAAAGAACGCATCTAGCTAACGATCGACAAAAAAATTATCTAACATACTCATGGTAAGTTTTAATGATATCAGAACGGGGAAAATAAATTGTTCTAAATGTTTTTTGTGTACTTTGTGTTCGTCCACCCATCTTATTCCTTGTCATTTACTGTCCTCTTCCTATATTCCTTAGGTACATTGTTGGAAAGTGTAGGAGTGAAACACTCAGTAGATTTAACACCAAAAGCACGAGTGTCATATAAACGAGCACGACGAGCACAGTCCGAAGTACGGACATATCAATCCAGGTGCTCGAATTTCAAGGCTAGATTAAAATTAGCTGAAAAGCAATACACCTTCCAACATACTGCATTAAGATCAGAAGCTCTTAATTTTTGTTTGCTCCAGCTCGAAAGAAAAAACGCGAAACCAAGAGGCGGTAGATTCACATTAATGTACACCCCGGCANGATAAATTTTGTTCGCTACTTTTTGATGAAATTTCATTGGCTGCATCAATTGAGTACAATGAACATAAAGACAGAATTGAAGGTGTGGAGAACGGCGACATCGTCGACCATGCACTGGTCTTTATGTTAAAGGGTGTAAAGAAAAATTGGAAACAGACCATTTGTTACACTTATAGCAAAGGGCCTGCGAAGGCGGAGGCCATAAAAAAGTTAATAAAACATCTCATTAGCAGATTAAATGGAGTGAATGGTAGGTAATACTAAGAACTGTATGCAATTGCATACAGCATGCAAATGCATAAAATACAGAAATCAATATCGTTTTTAATTGTGTGCATCTTTGCAGGGTTACATATAGGCCGGTATTCAGAGTCGTTGCTTATTCTTAAGATCGTCTTAAGCATTTGCTTAAGTCCATGTTCCCTGTACAAGACAGGGACTGGAAATATGGGATAGACAGGGATAGCAAATTCTTAAGACGATCTTAAGAATAAGCAACGATTCGGAATACCGGCCATAATTGCAACAATATGTGATCAAGGAGCAGCGAATAGATCAGCCATAGAAGGCCTCGTGAATGAGGCGAGGGAGATATACTTGTGAAATAATGCCGACCCGAAAAGTAGTGTATTGTAATAAATAATAGAGAAGTGGTCCCGTTATACGACGTGCCACACCTGTTCAAAGGGCTGAGAATTAATTTATTAAAAAAAATTTAGTGTGGGATCGGGACACCAATAAAATTGAGGCAACGTGGAAACATATTGTCACTGCCTATGAAATTGATTTAGTAAAGGGCGACATGCGTTGTATCAATCCTTTCGCTTTTATATCGAGTTTGAAGATTGTGAAAGAAAAGAAAGGGGAATTCGTGAGGAGAATGAGTGTTAAGGCTGAGACAAATAATTACACCATTTTCCCGTTTGTAAAGCACTTGCTCGGGCATAAAAACCCCTGCGGAATAAGGGGAAAAGCCCAAGCAAGCGTGATAAATTTTATTCAACTTACATTACA
>NW_017167954.1:0-215 GCF_001652005.2 Ceratina calcarata | reverse complement strand
TTTCCAAGGGGTACCCCTTCAAATTCTTCCAAATTTTCGTTTTTCGCCAATAACTCCCAAACCGTTGGACCTACGAAAAAATTGCATAAGACCTTTCTTGTAGAGGACGACGAGATCTACGATTTCCATGTAAAAAGTTTTCACTAGCATCAATAGTTACCGAGTAATTTGCGAAAAACTGTTTTTTCGTTTTTCGTCAATAACTCGTAAAGTAT
>NW_017167953.1:0-215 GCF_001652005.2 Ceratina calcarata | reverse complement strand
GGAGCACCAGCCCCGACCATCAGTCGACTACCGATCACACGCACCGTACGGATCAAAAAGACACGAGGGTTTAAGATGAACAGACAGCTAGTGAAAAACGCGGAGGAAGACAAGACCTATACGGTCGCGATCGTCCCGGAAAGCTATCCGAGAATCCTGCTAAGCTACGCCGATGTCGAAGACTTCGGAGACTCACTGAGCGAATGTGTAACAAA
>NW_017167952.1:0-215 GCF_001652005.2 Ceratina calcarata | reverse complement strand
ATGTGATAGGAGGTAGCACTAACTCCTGGTGATGACGTCATTTCCAAGAATTTTTAAATTCCGATTCCACCAAATTTCTACTTATACTAAGTGAAGATGACATGGAGAAGGGATTGGTTGCGGATGGAGTTGAAGGTAAGTAACGAGACGTTTGAATTCCATTTAAACTATTTCTTTATTAATAGTATTTTAATATAATATTTTACAAACAGTAT
>NW_017167951.1:0-215 GCF_001652005.2 Ceratina calcarata | reverse complement strand
AAATGAACCCATCACACGCCATGTCTCCGCACACGTGTAAAGATCATGTGATAGAGCTGAAGTCATATTATCGAATTTCCTAATATGAAATTTTGTTATAATCAGAAGTTACTATAGTGATATTAAATTTCTCGTTCCATCGTTTAGTTCTGCCAGTAATTCTGAAAGCACAATCTGCATCACTGCGAGGCCAAAGAATGCATTGTGCTCGAACT
>NW_017167950.1:0-215 GCF_001652005.2 Ceratina calcarata | reverse complement strand
GTCGGAATACAAGTGTCGTTTAACACAAATTAACGAAGCATTACAACGCTTAAAAATAGTATTTAATAAGTACGGTTCATTTATTTAAGTCTTCACAGTTTCTATTTCAATTGTATACCCGTTTCTAAATAAAATCCCACAATAGTTTATTTCACGGGCAGAGCCCATTATAAAACAGTAGAAAGAATACAGTAAAAATATAGTAACAATAACAA
>NW_017167949.1:0-215 GCF_001652005.2 Ceratina calcarata | reverse complement strand
AGGCCGCGCCGCGGTGTTACAGGCGCTCCGCAGTGTGACGGGCTCCAGGCAGAAACGTATCATGTTCGCCTTATCGCAAACTGCGGTTAGCCCGAGCTGCGAGGAGATCGGCCCCTTATTCCGTCCTATGCAGAACTCTGATAAGTATATCCTCAAATAAACCCCAAAAATCCTCTTTCCAGGTTGATTTTTGGGTTGTTTCCGTTGAAATACAT
>NW_017167948.1:0-215 GCF_001652005.2 Ceratina calcarata | reverse complement strand
ATAAAACCTATTTATTAATTTTGTATGAAAATGCATTAAAAACTGGAAACGTACAATTGAAAAATATTTAGCTAAATTATATGACTTAGTTGGTTGATAAAAAAGATTTTTGATTCATAGATAGACTTTCTTCAATTTTGTTAAATAGATGAAATATCGATTTTATGATCTTGTATTTCATATAAGATATTATTTTTAAACAAATTATGTTCGTT
>NW_017167947.1:0-215 GCF_001652005.2 Ceratina calcarata | reverse complement strand
TTTATTTATTATGCTGACATTTTGATTTTACCAATATTTCGCGTTTTATCTCTATCGTAAATTTAATTTTAAGACCGAGAAGCATAAAATAAATCTATTTAGTACTATTAGTTTATCGTAAATCGAGCATTACAAATTTATTTTATTAATTTCTTTCTTTATTTAACCAGAGTATATAAATTAGCTACATCAGTATATTAGAGCAATATAAACTA
>NW_017167946.1:0-215 GCF_001652005.2 Ceratina calcarata | reverse complement strand
AAATGAACCCATCACACGCCATGTCTCCGCACACGTGTAAAGATCATGTGATAGAACCGAAGTCATATTATCGAATTTCCTAATATGAAATTTTGTTATAATCAGAAGTTACTATAGTGATATTAAATTTCTCGTTCCATCGTTTAATTCTGCCAGTAACTCTGAAAGCACAATCTGCATCACTGCGAGGCCAAAGAATGCATTGTGCTCGAACT
>NW_017167945.1:0-215 GCF_001652005.2 Ceratina calcarata | reverse complement strand
TCACGAATCTCTAATAATTACCAAACTTTATAACAGACAAGATAGATAGAGAAAAATTAAAAACAACATATGATTTATTTAACGACATCAGAGGTCTTGAACATTTAATAAAAGCGATAAATCCAAAAGAAAAATATGACAACAACACGACTTTCAAAAGCAATTTGTAACGGGCGGTTCGGCCGAGCCACCGATAGGTGCCGTGGTGGTGCCGA
>NW_017167944.1:0-1609 GCF_001652005.2 Ceratina calcarata | reverse complement strand
TTAGTAGGGTGCCGCTTCGATGTTTAAGTCACAACAAACGTGGGAATCATTTTTCTCTGCAAATAATTGAAAGAAAAAAAAGATTTCGATGCACTTACCAGATATTTATCGTTGACTTCTGTAACGTTCGTTGTGTCATAATCATACTGCGCTTCAATGTAATCTTCCGTGTACTTCACCTTCGGTGACTGAACTGAGATCTTCAAAGCCATTGTCTTATTGAAATCGCACAGTAACGTGTAAAGTTCTAACGTTCCCTCGGGAATGTAAGTATATATATAGAGTTCAAGGATTTATAGATTGATAACTTCAGTCGATCGCAATTGTAAGTAAATTTCAAAATAAATGTGATAACAAGCTTAGTAGCGATGCAATTTCAGTTTCCGTTTGAATCACCGCGAAATAATAAAAACGTGGAGAAATTCGCGAATGATATATGAACACACGGAGGCAAATATCCAAAACGACGTGTTCGTAGCTGAAACGTAAATGTCGGGAGGACACTGAAGCATGCGCTTTAAAAGAAACGCCGCGGCACCCCCCTTCCACCCCTGTTTAACTGGAACCCATTATATTTGGTTATTGCTCAGGACTTTATCAACCTAGCTGACGTAAGCTAAATATTACAGCTTCTTGCCCGTCCTTTTTTCCCTTACTTCCTTTCATTTCACCTCAGTTTCAGCATTAATTCTTATCGAAATAATTATGGAAATAAACCGAATCATTCAAAACACGTGGCGCGTACCACGTGCCTTCTTCCTTCGAGACTTTCTTTTCCTTCTGTTTCAATTAGGAATCTTGTTTAATCTTCACTTAAGTTTACATAGTTATCACGTTTTATCTACATTCCTTCTCCTCTCAGAATTTTTTAACGTTTCTGAAAAGATCCTTGAAACTCTGTTCTAATTGCATTGCTTTTTCTAATTTGTCTGGCATCTGTAATTTGTATAAAATGTATATAAAAAATTCAATAAACATTCTCGTAGTATGATATTTATTGATTGAATAATTGATAAAAGATGATACGCTGTGCAAACGTTTGGATATTCATAAACGTCCAATACACATTTAGAGAACGTTTCAATACGTTTCGTGGTTTAAATCACGATGGTTAACCGGTCTGTGAACCGCTCAATTACATCACGTGTAGCTGGAATGCATAGATTGTTTCAATCAATTGTCACTCTGTCGGACGCATCTGGAACTTTCGTATGTAATGGGAGAATTGAATTACGTTGCCAGGCCGTTCGTAAGACGACCCTCGACGGACGATTATGAACAGTAATCTATATACAAAGGCTGATTTTATCCGAATCAACATTTTATGCGACCCGTTTCGCTTTTATCCGGAGAAACAGGCATTACATTGACTGCGCATACAGATAATCCTGCCTCGAGCACAGTTGTATCATTAGTCAAATAATTTTAATTATCTGGACATCTGTTTCCTTCGATACCGTAAACGTCGGATATCGAGAAGTATTTCGAATCGATACTCCTGGAATATGATACCTATAACAATCAACACTCTGCCAATATTATCACTCGGGTTTAATATCGTACTCATGCAACAGGCTACTGTATTTATATTATGAAGATTTTTAAATGC
>NW_017167943.1:0-215 GCF_001652005.2 Ceratina calcarata | reverse complement strand
CTGCGTGCCTTGATTCCAAGAATTGTTTTTAGCTGGGCATTCATACTGTATGTGTCCTTCTCCACCACAAACATAACGTGTCCTTTTCTTTTCTTGACTTTTTTTCTTTTCAAATATAAAGGCGTTCGACCTTGAATTTTCACTTTTACTATGTATTTCATTGAATTCTAATTCAAGTTTTGATTTTACAAATTCCACTGTTTTGTCCTTTTCCG
>NW_017167942.1:0-215 GCF_001652005.2 Ceratina calcarata | reverse complement strand
TTTATTTCAAACACTTTCTGCTACTTTATTATTAATAATTAAAGTATTAGACGATTTTATATTATAATCTTAGTAATTGATAACGAAACTGATATTTTTATATTGTTTGGCAACAGAGTTGTAAAGAATTATAATTAGAATAATTAGCAATTAAATTAATTGAAAAACTACAACATAATTTAATTACTATAGAATTAAAATACAGTACATACATG
>NW_017167941.1:0-215 GCF_001652005.2 Ceratina calcarata | reverse complement strand
TTTTATTGAACATGCGCTCTTTTATCGGGCAGATCGACTAAATCAGTTTCATCAGTAATGAGATCTATTTCTAGTGGAAGAGGAAATAACGGCTGCGTCCTCTTTAAATCGTGTTCAGTGAATAATTTAATTACAATCTTTGCATCGTCGTTCTTCTTTTTTTACAAAACTCAATTATCTTTATATTACATACATATTACAGAATATTCTCATTT
>NW_017167940.1:0-215 GCF_001652005.2 Ceratina calcarata | reverse complement strand
ACCTTCTTCATATTCATCTTAAGTACTTTGTACTTTGGTAACTGCAGCAGAACCCAAGATACTAGTTGCGTATGTTTATTCATGAAACCGTAGCAGAAAGTAGATGCGTTTTACGCGGCTAGGTGGACGGGTTAACGGTACCGGGTAAAAGTTTCACGGTTTTTTTTTTTTCTTCTAAACATACTGGAAACGAGCTTGCGCGTGAGTCGCGATTA
>NW_017167939.1:0-215 GCF_001652005.2 Ceratina calcarata | reverse complement strand
TTGGATATCCGTGGATTCATCCAAGGAAATATAAAAGTTCGTTAAATTTCTGCATTTTTGAAAAGTTATGTGTTGGACATTTTGGCCCATCTCCTGAATTCGACGCGTTATCGACTGTCTTGATAACTGGACCTTTCGTAACATCTCCGCCTCCTCTGGACACATTCCTTTTGAGATGATTGAGAATATATTTTTAATAAACTCTCCATCCGAAA
>NW_017167938.1:0-215 GCF_001652005.2 Ceratina calcarata | reverse complement strand
TGAGCTTTAGCTTTATCATCATCAATAGGGACTAGAGCTTTAATAATACTGTTAGTACTATACGGAAGCTTGGCTAAATAGTGACGTGTAATTTTTAGTAAAAATGAGTCTATTCTAGTTATCTTTGGTTTGTGATACAGCACTCTATTACTTACAAAACGTAGCCAATTAGTTTCCGGAGATCTGTATAGTGAGAGACAAGCTCTGAGGCATTT
>NW_017167937.1:0-215 GCF_001652005.2 Ceratina calcarata | reverse complement strand
TATTCAATTTATTAAAATAAATGACACATTGACAACTCGCAAGTGTTTTTACCTATAAGTTTCCTAGATCATTTTTGATTGCAAATTACCGTCAATTATCGGTTAATTTACAAATTCAGTAGATAGATAACGACAATGTACTAAACAGTATAAACATAATATAATCAACAAATAGCTGTTACTAAAGAAATTAGGAGAGGTGTATAATAGATGTA
>NW_017167936.1:0-215 GCF_001652005.2 Ceratina calcarata | reverse complement strand
GGTACACTTCTGGTTCGAGTACATTTAGGTACATTTTGGGTGGAGTAGAAACCGACACTTTACGGTGCATAAAAGACGACATCTGTTCCTAAATCATGGTCACGATCCGCAAGACATTTGGACCCCAAACGGTGACCAACTCTGACAAGAATAAAGAGTCATAAAACCCTTACCGGTACCAAGTCATAAAAACATTTTTGAATAAAGAAAAAAAC
>NW_017167935.1:0-215 GCF_001652005.2 Ceratina calcarata | reverse complement strand
TTTAAGAATCTAAAGAATCGCCTGAATTTCATCTTCCTGGCTCTCACCCGTCGTGATCGTAGTCACGTTCATCGCACGGTCGCAGATAGTACTGGCTGGTTCTGGCTGAGACGTCTGGAACATTGGATGACCGCGTGTTACGCTACTCCACGTTGAGCACCAGCATCCAGGAGATTCTTCGGTGAGTCCAATTAACGTGCACTGTTAACGTTAAT
>NW_017167934.1:0-215 GCF_001652005.2 Ceratina calcarata | reverse complement strand
GAGCGGGTGAAGAATAGAACGATTAAATTAGTGAAGAAGCATGCGGACAACGAGGACGACTCTGGGATCGCTAGCGCAGCAGTTTCGTGCCTTTTCTTGAAGTCTTCCCATTATTGACTTAATTAGATGTCGGATTATTGATCTGGTTGAGGACCATGGTCTTAATAATAGTGCTCACATCTGAAATCCCCTCGTCTACAGGAATTTATCTTCAA
>NW_017167933.1:0-1611 GCF_001652005.2 Ceratina calcarata | reverse complement strand
CCGTCAAGCTCCAACTAGAGAAGACGAAGGGCGCCGACGGTGACACGTACTTGAAGGTGTCCACCCTTCAAACGAAGATCGCCGTAGGAGGCGGGAAGCTGAGATTGCAAAATTTGTTTGGTGGCGATCCAGCTTTGGGCGAAGCTGTGAACGGAGCTATCAACAGCAACTTCGATTCTTTCATACAGGAACTCACACCCGCTCTCGAGAGCGCGATTTCGAGCACGTTCACACAAATCGCGGACAGTGTTCTAAGCCAGTTCTCGTACGACACGCTATTCCCCGACGCGTAGCTCTCAGGTATTAAATCGAAGGATTTGAAAGGATTGAACGTCACTTTGGTCTATCTATAGATTTTTACATCTTGATTCATCGAACTTTATTCAAAGTTGTCTATCTTCTCAAGGGCAAAGGACTTCACCGATGCAAGAGAATTGACATCGTCAGTGAAAATAGTATTATATATAAACGAGCACATAATCGATGCTTGAATAATTAAAATCATATCTTTTAAATACATGATTCCAAGAGTTGAGTAAAATGCAGAGATCTGCTATCACATTGGAAGGTACATGATTACCACACTTGAGATTGAAGTGGAAGATGGATTTCATAGATAGACTTACGTGATGATTAGGATTAATCACGAGTGCCTCGATATCAAACTGCATTCTGGAACTCAAGTATTTCCATGATATTACTTGAATAGAAAATAAAATATGATACTATGATAAATGTCAAATTGATCGAAAAATTAGAAATTTACAGAGAAGATTTCCCACGCGTGTAACGTGACGATGTGATTTGATAAATTTTCGCTAACGACATGGAATTTGACTGTATTGGTATTACGAATATGTATTTCTAATGTTAGCATTCCATTAGTTCCTCTGCTTAAGTTTTTTACTTTCTTCCGACTGCTTTAGAAGTGGTCCATAAATTGTAATTTTTCAGATTAGTTTGTATTAATAAAATGAAATTTGTACAACATTTGGCTTTTTTCTATTGGCACGATTGACACGTTTGAAAATATTTCTATAATTGCAATTATAATGAAAGACGATGAAGAGATAATTTCAAAACCTTCTGTGAACTGTGTTTGAAAATGATTTCCTCAAGTTTTTTAACAAACCCTTTAATCTCCTCGTGTTATAAATTTTATTACAGTCAACATTAACAAAAAGGTAAATAAAAAATACGATAGGTGTAACAAAATTTTGTCACGATGTACAATCTATATTTACATATTTCAGAACGATCTCGGTCCAAGTATAATTAACGAAGGTCAACAAATTGCTTAAGGAGTTCTATTCCCTGTCGGGAAGTAGTTCGTCGTAAGTGAAATGTTTGCACATCTGGTTGCCAATTTTAAGGATCCTCTCGGAGATGGCCTTTTCGAGATTCGGCTTGGTGACATCCAACACTTCCTGATGGGTGCTGCTCAGAGCTTGAGTCACGGCGTCCTGCAGGATCTTGTCGAAATTCTCAGCGACGAAATCAACATCGAACTCCTTGATGGTCAGCATCGTCGTCATCGACGAGAAATAAATGTGATCAACGCCTCCGCGTTTCACTATTTTAAAATTCAATTTCACGTTCGCTTTCACGTTC
>NW_017167932.1:2758-3008 GCF_001652005.2 Ceratina calcarata | reverse complement strand
TAATAATGGTGTATACATACTTTTTAATATAATTGCAACCAATTCTTTTATTTTATCAAATGTTCATCTCTATTTATTGCATGTCAGTGTTGCCAATCGAATGGAAAGTTACGCTACGCAGTATCATATATTTTTTCATTTTTAATAAAAGATTATATTTTAGGTAATATAAATGTAAATCAGTTATATGTTATAGCTGCCCATTTATATTACCTAAAAGTTATCAATAAAGTGATTAACAATAAATTCC
>NW_017167932.1:1046-2176 GCF_001652005.2 Ceratina calcarata | reverse complement strand
CTACGTAATAAGTTTCAAACAGTGCAAG
This sequence comes from Ceratina calcarata, assembly GCF_001652005.2. Taxonomy (NCBI): domain Eukaryota; kingdom Metazoa; phylum Arthropoda; class Insecta; order Hymenoptera; family Apidae; genus Ceratina; species Ceratina calcarata. The sequence continues at coordinate 2,148 of NW_017167932.1, read as the reverse complement.
AAGGTATATCAGCTAGGTAAAAAAATCTGATTCTATACACATAAGAAACATCAAAGATAATCCATAGTTGTCATGATTCATGTCAATCTTGATATTTCAGTATTAGAGGATTGACAGTAGTTGAAAATCCAAAGCAAAAAAAGTCGAATAATGTCAGAAATGTTAATTACAATGCAGGAGCTGATATTTTGCATACATTTCAATTACAATGGAATGAACTACATGAACTTGCAGAAGAAAACGCAGGAAAGGCTCAAGAGGCTGATAATCTTATAGGAACAATTTACGAGAAACTTGAACATGAGTGGAAAAGTATTACGCATTTAAATAGTACCTTGGCTCACATTCCAAAAATCAACAATGCAATACAAGATCTTATGGACCAAATAGGTATTGTTANTATTTAATATATAGTTTTTTATAAAAGTCTTAAAAGAGTGAAATTAATGTCAAGTATTGATTATGGAAGGGACGTTACAAGAAATGTTTGAAGAAGTAGAAACAGCATTGTACAAATTGGAAGATTTGAATGAGATGTTGGAATTACAAAATAGACAATTGGATCATAGATTTCAATTAGCTTTATATAAAGAGAAAAAGCTTGCAGAATTAAATGTCATTAAAGGTAATCTATGTACTCAGTACTCACAGAACGAAATATTTAACATATATATCAATTTTAGAGAAATTAGCCAATGAACATTCTGAAAGAGTATCCAAGTATGAACTTAAGCAACAGAAAATGATGAAAGAAAGAAGAGAAACTTTTGACGAGGTTTTCAAAGAAGAAGTTAGAGAATATAAGGCAACAGGATCTATACCAAGTATGTTTTGATACATCTTAAGGGAAAAATTAATACCATTAATGTATCATAATGAAGATAATATCTACTTTAGAGTTACCAATAACACAACAAGGGCCTTCGTTGGATGAGGTACTAGATGAGGTTTTAGATGAAGATGCAGCAGTATTTGATGAATTCTTAAAGAATTAAAAATCTGCTTCGTTCACATTTTTCGGCTCACTTGAGTTAACAATTTTCTTACGTAAAGAATGTGTATAAACTTGAGAAATTTATAAATAGTTACGTCACGTATAAGA
>NW_017167932.1:0-657 GCF_001652005.2 Ceratina calcarata | reverse complement strand
TTGATTATGGAAGGGACGTTACAAGAAATGTTTGAAGAAGTAGAAACAGCATTGTACAAATTGGAAGATTTGAATGAGATGTTGGAATTACAAAATAGACAATTGGATCATAGATTTCAATTAGCTTTATATAAAGAGAAAAAGCTTGCAGAATTAAATGTCATTAAAGGTAATCTATGTACTCAGTACTCACAGAACGAAATATTTAACATATATATCAATTTTAGAGAAATTAGCCAATGAACATTCTGAAAGAGTATCCAAGTATGAACTTAAGCAACAGAAAATGATGAAAGAAAGAAGAGAAACTTTTGACGAGGTTTTCAAAGAAGAAGTTAGAGAATATAAGGCAACAGGATCTATACCAAGTATGTTTTGATACATCTTAAGGGAAAAATTAATACCATTAATGTATCATAATGAAGATAATATCTACTTTAGAGTTACCAATAACACAACAAGGGCCTTCGTTGGATGAGGTACTAGATGAGGTTTTAGATGAAGATGCAGCAGTATTTGATGAATTCTTAAAGAATTAAAAATCTGCTTCGTTCACATTTTTCGGCTCACTTGAGTTAACAATTTTCTTACGTAAAGAATGTGTATAAACTTGAGAAATTTATAAATAGTTACGTCACGTATAAGAATATTATATAC
>NW_017167931.1:0-215 GCF_001652005.2 Ceratina calcarata | reverse complement strand
TCCTTCATGTTCTTCTTTTGGAAATATTATAAAAATATGAATTTCAAAATGGCATTCGATGCTCTTCGAATCTTTTATGAAATAAAAAAACTGCTCCTTCGAGTGTTTTATAAAATTTGTACAAATCTTTGGTATAAATATCATTGAGCCTATTTGGCAAGGAAGCCTGGCATTCTGAATGCTGTCCTCTGTTTCGGACCGCGCGTAGTCCACGT
>NW_017167930.1:0-215 GCF_001652005.2 Ceratina calcarata | reverse complement strand
CCCCCGCACTGATTTCATTTGCAGGGAACGAGATACGAACAGGATGTCGTATCTTGCCAGCGGATTACGCTCCGGGTCAGTGGACAATTGTTGGTCGACCGCCGGTGGAGGGATCGACGCATTCGTCAAGGGCCTGCAGTGGGTATTGGATCTTCACCCCATACTGCAGAGTTCCGCGAATAATACGCGTTTCCGATCTCCCTGATGAAGGTGCA
>NW_017167929.1:0-215 GCF_001652005.2 Ceratina calcarata | reverse complement strand
TAACTATATAATTATATATGTACGTAACTATATGTATAATTATATATTGGAATCACGTAGTGACGTAGTGGTTATTTTAAAAAATGAACAAAGATGCTTTTACTGTGTCATCGTATACAGGATGTTCCACTTTTCACTTTTATTCAAGTACTTGCGATAATCTGATAAAAAAATATTGTGAACAAAAGTTGATCAGTTTTCGATTGGTTATACAT
>NW_017167928.1:0-215 GCF_001652005.2 Ceratina calcarata | reverse complement strand
TTGTGCTAAACCATCCACCTTTTTCCATTCTTTTAATTTTTTCTGATACTCAGCCGTCCCTTGAGCATCCATTTGCCTCGCCGGTTCTGGCTTGACAAGATCTCCGGAAAGAATTTCAGCTGCTCCATTTGTGAGATTAATAACTCGCACTTGAAATTTCCAGAGTCCCCAATTTTCTTCTCCAGTTAATTTTTCAATCTTTGCAAACTCGTGTT
>NW_017167927.1:0-215 GCF_001652005.2 Ceratina calcarata | reverse complement strand
GGTCTAGTTCTTCTAATATTTTGCGAATATTTGTATATTGCTCTACGACTGAGCGCATCATTTTTATTTTGGAATTCCATCTGACTTCTATTTCTTGATGTAACGTTTTCGGCAGACGAGACATGTAACCATCCGTTTCATGTACGTGATGATATTTTTCGTTTGCTTCAGAAGGCACGTTACTTGTATGATTTCTTCCGTCCTCTTCGAATCCA
>NW_017167926.1:0-215 GCF_001652005.2 Ceratina calcarata | reverse complement strand
CAATTAAAATCGTAATCGCACAAGCGTATCGTTGCGTATGAACTTACCCCGTAATTAATTGCAATGGAAATAATTGCATTATTCATAATTATTTAGAAATTCATAATTATTTAGAAATTCATAATTCAATTATTTAGAAATGCAAAGAAATACAAATATAAATGCTTGGACTGTACTGGACAACTACCAGTACAGTCCAAGTAATGATATTTCTA
>NW_017167925.1:0-215 GCF_001652005.2 Ceratina calcarata | reverse complement strand
TTCGGCTATTCCAATAAATGATTTTTGTGTATTTCTTATAACAGTTAAAACGATGGAATGTGTTATACTGAAACTGTATAAAAACCATTTAAAGCGTCGCTGTAGTCGTATAAAAGTGGGAATTACGAAAACAAAATGAACCCATCCCCAAAAATTCAACCGCACGCGCCCCATAAATCGGGGTAGCAGAGATCGCGTTTGGGGATTCAATAATA
>NW_017167924.1:0-215 GCF_001652005.2 Ceratina calcarata | reverse complement strand
CAATAACTGCAAGAATTGGAAATAAATAACTATCTACTGACTTGATGAGAAGAAATTTTCTATGCATTTTTCATAAAACAATATTCATTGAATGGATATGGTCCCATATTTTGTCAAATCAAAATTTATTTTTCAAGGTTCTGTAAAATCAATAATTAAAGTATGATACTTCATGTGCATGCATATACATATGTAATAAATTCCCAACTTTTTTA
>NW_017167923.1:0-215 GCF_001652005.2 Ceratina calcarata | reverse complement strand
ATCCTCAGTTGATAATGATAAATGAGAATGTTTTGAGAATGGAAAGGAAGAAACAGTTAAATTAAAAACTCCTCTTATGGAATGGTTCTGATGTCTAGTTAGCTTGAAAAGGAGAAGGACAGGGGAAGATGACTGGTTCTAATGCTTTTTCAAGGTGTACTGAGCGAAGAATACTGATTTTATTCATCAGTCTGGTTGATGTTAATAGTGGGGAG
>NW_017167922.1:0-215 GCF_001652005.2 Ceratina calcarata | reverse complement strand
TAGAAAGATTAGCAGAGAAAGAAGGGATATAAAGATAATAGTAACACGTTCCTGAGGAGGTAATCGCATCACTAAAGAAGCCGGCCCCGTAATAAGAAATACACGACATGAGAACGCAAAAATTAATTACTGCCACAATTACACCCGTAAAAATTCTTAGGATGTCAATCCATAAAATATATAAAAAAAGGAAGAAGAGAAATTGAACGCAAAGT
>NW_017167921.1:0-1614 GCF_001652005.2 Ceratina calcarata | reverse complement strand
TTAAATAATTACTTAGTATGTGTTTTGTTTCCTAAGTGTAATCCCAATTTTGATGATAGTTCAAAAGTACAAGAAGTAATAGTTAAATGCAATTCGTTGACCAAATAGTGTTTCGAAACATTCAGTGGATTGTTATCAACACTTCTTGAAATCAGATTAAGAATTTAGTACAACGGCTGTAGATTTTGAAGCAGAGAAAATAACAACAGTTTAAGCTGTTTATGTAAAAGGCACAAGAATACCAATTAAAGATATACTAGACTTTGTAAATAAAGTAATATTGAAAAAACAATAGATATTTTAGAAAATATTTATAATGTTAATGGAAATGTCATAGTTAACGTAGTTTTAAATTTATTAGAATTACTAAAAGTGCAATGCGAACAAAATAATAAAAACTGTAAACAGATTGCACTTCAGTTCTTCCTAACAAGATTGATAAATTATTGTATTCATACTTATACAATTTATTATACAGATACGCAGGATATAATTGTTTTATATTTTTTGTTATATATATATAAAGTCAATAAATAAAATATATAATTGAATATAGACATTGTTTGCATCAACTGTATTTATACAACTGTAACTACTTTGACTTACATAAATTATTTCATTAATTCGAGCTTATGCCTGGTGTTGTATTATACATTCATAATGGCAGAGCTGTTAGAGCGTTAGATTTTATCATACGTGGTGTTGGTTCAATGGTGTAGGCGGAGTCTCATGAGTTGATCTCTCATTACTTATTCAGTTTTCGATTTCCATATACCTGTTCTTTTACGAATTGCGTTTACTATTTAATGAAGCACGAGCATCGTTCTTTATTCGCAGTGTTGCGACCGATTATTCCGTTGAACTGCGGGTGAAGTGCAGGTTATACACAGGTTTGTGTTTCCCCAGAAACGGAGCGCGGTATCAGGAAGCAGGTGCCTTTTTACTGTGCTTCCGTTACGGTTGGCTCGTCCTCGAACCGATCGTTGAAACTGCGTTCACCGTCGAGAGGCCTGTCCGCGCTGCGTTTCCATGACTTCGTAACGAACGTGTTGCGTCTAAAAGCACTCTCGTACAGCTTCAAAGTGGCCACGAAAATTTCTCCGTCAACAGTGCCCTCGCTCCCTTACCGTGGATCGAGGTCGAGCAATGAAAGCAAATCTTCTTTTCCCTCGACTCGCTTCCGATTTACCCTTTTACTTATTTATTACGTCCGAGGCAAGATAAACAATAAAAATCTCTTTTTTCTTTATAATAACATTTTTTACGGTCATTTATGGAATATTTAAGTATGCCGTTTTTCACTTTGTAAACGAATTTATTCTAAACTCTACTTGCAACCGTTGTTGAAAGATCGATGTTAATTCCATCCAGGTTAATTAAAGGGCAATTTTTGGCAGAGAATTTTGCGAAGTTTTCGGCTGATTTATTCAAAGATCTCGTGACCGTCGAGATTCAGGTGAAAGTTTCGGCTCAGCTCGAGAAGTTTGCACGTGGAATTATCGTTGCGGGCGATCGGCAGCTACATTAACTGAGGAAGGGGGGGGGAGGGGGAGGTGAACGAGGGTGTAAGTAAAAGTTCTGTTCGCTAATTAGCATGGCCGAGATAAACCGTGA
>NW_017167920.1:0-215 GCF_001652005.2 Ceratina calcarata | reverse complement strand
TTAAGGTGAATTTAAAATTGACTTAACCCTCCGAGAACGAGTGCTCGCGCGCGCGTTGAACAAGGCCGTAAAAAGCCGACACCGAACGGCGGTTTTACGGCCGTAGCAGGTCGGGAAAGAGCGAGAGCCGAAAGTTACAAGAAAAAGAGGGAGGCAGGGAGAGAGAGAGAGGGGTCTTGCTTTTCATTTAATTAATTTCACCAAAGATTGTTACG
>NW_017167919.1:0-215 GCF_001652005.2 Ceratina calcarata | reverse complement strand
GGTAAGGGAGCAAAGGAAAGCCTACGCCCTACTGCGGGGGCTGTAGGAGGTAATGGAGGTGGTACAGGTGGTTGACGGACCTCCGTTTGACGGGCCTCCGTTGGCTGAGGAGTAGTAATAGGAGAGCGTCTCATTTTGATAGTGTGATCAAGTTATCGGCACGTTTACAAGTTAAATCAAGATATCCCACTTCTGACACCAATTTTGTTACGTCC
>NW_017167918.1:0-215 GCF_001652005.2 Ceratina calcarata | reverse complement strand
TGGAGAGACGAACGTTGAGCGTGATTCTGCTCCGTTTCATGGCAAGGGACTTGCTAGAGAAGCCGCTACATATATCGGGATAATCATACAGTCCACTGCGCAGAGTTCTGCCCAGTAGCGGCGACTCTTTCCGCACGAGCTTGAAGTGCGACGCAATACACATTAATTCGCATTTGCAACATTTCAGAAATACAGATCGTCGAAGACGTTAACTG
>NW_017167917.1:0-215 GCF_001652005.2 Ceratina calcarata | reverse complement strand
AATGCTAAAGTGTGAGTTTACAGCATATACTAAAAACTAAAAGCGCGTAAAAGCCCGGTCCCCATTCGCCCCTACTTACATGGGGTCCCAATGAAATTGTATTTATGTTTTCGGTAAGTTTAAGTATTGTATGGGATGGGGTACTGAAATGTTTTTCTCGGTTCGGATCTCCGCTATTCACTGTCACGTAGTTTTTAATCGCCAAAAGATTAATT
>NW_017167916.1:0-215 GCF_001652005.2 Ceratina calcarata | reverse complement strand
GTACAATAATTGTGGGATACGAAATTTAATTATATTTAATTATAATATATTTTTATTCTGTTATCACTAGTGTTTGTATATGTCATTTCTATTTTTTATTTTCTATTTTTCTAATTTGGGGCGGGGCCTCGAAAGGGGGAGGACTTCCACTTGCTCCAACCCAGTCCTCCTGTAACAGAAAATGAAAAAAAAAATTTTTAATTAATAATATTAAA
>NW_017167915.1:0-215 GCF_001652005.2 Ceratina calcarata | reverse complement strand
GTGACTTGTTGCAGAGGGTCATCAATCACAATTCTACATTTTAACACTTTTATTGCAGTCTATTAGAGTTTACCCTTAGAAAAAACCTATAAATCTTCGAGTTCTCGTGACTTCCTTATTACTATTTAATTCTTGGTACTGCTGTCTTTAATGAAAAGCAACTATAAAATATATGAATTTTTTTTTATTTTTATCGTCGTATGAACTGGCTGAAT
>NW_017167914.1:0-215 GCF_001652005.2 Ceratina calcarata | reverse complement strand
GGCGCGCGGCCAGAGGAACGCTAAGTCGTCGAACGCGCGCTCGAAACAAAAACAGTGTTCCCAGTCGGCGTCGACTAGCAAATCAGCTGTTCTTCACAGCGGGTCAATGACTGCTGACGTCAGCAAGACAGTACTACTAGCTACTGCTTGTATACGTCTGCACGGCCCGCACGGAACTTCGCGAATCGCACGAGCTCTTCTCGATCAAGGTTCGG
>NW_017167913.1:0-215 GCF_001652005.2 Ceratina calcarata | reverse complement strand
TGGCACGGCCGAACACCGCACACATTATAAAGAAAGACGTAATTGCTCAGTTTCACGGGCGGAGTGTAACAACCAAAATGAATCTACAAACGCCGAGCTAACATGTTAGGTGCGACGGTCTTATGTAAGACTACTTATGTTAGGGATGGTGACCTAAACGAAAACGCCGGGAAATGAGAATCGGGTTTGTAAAATAACTTACACGCCTGTAGTTT
>NW_017167912.1:0-215 GCF_001652005.2 Ceratina calcarata | reverse complement strand
CCATAATTATTGTGTTGATAGTCATAAAATCGCTGGCGGAGTCATGAATAAATTATTATCGTGTATAGAATATGATTACTATATCTTTTGATTAAATATTAAAATTTAATACCTAATCGGTTCCCCGTAGTCGACGATCAAGTGTAACGGTGTATTCCTATTACTGTCCAATGCGTTCACGTCCGCACCGCAGTCTATCAAAAGTTTAGCAGTGG
>NW_017167911.1:0-215 GCF_001652005.2 Ceratina calcarata | reverse complement strand
TATTTATCGGCTGACAGCTCTTCCCGTTGCCCACGTTTCATACATTGTACCTTCGTGTTCGTAAAACACAAGTACTCCAGATAATATCGACACAATTGACACGTTGATTGCGATTGAGGCTAGCGAAAAATGTATTAACACAGGAACTACCGACGATTGAGAAAAAGTCGTACAAAATTTTAGAAAACGAAAATGAATAATGATTATAAGAAATG
>NW_017167910.1:0-1614 GCF_001652005.2 Ceratina calcarata | reverse complement strand
GTCGAGAACAAAGTAAAAAATTGTATGTATATTCTCGAGTTGATTTTCTCTTCGGCGTTGGAACTCGATCTTTAAATTCGTCCGTGACAGTCAAGGGAACGATCGTGAAGGTTACATACCCTACCGTGATCTCTATACACTTACTGTGGGAGAGAGAAGAGGAGCCAACGAATACGGAGAACAAAACTTCAATTCCTTTCGACGGACACGTGTCACGGAAGAAAAGTGGGCACCAGTGCCTTCTCTGTAAGAAATCCGATCGCCGATCGGCACTGGTCGTGATTACATGGTCAGTTTGTACGAGTATCCGAACGACTGACCCGACAGTCTCATCAGACTTTATTAGGCCCTGGCCGAAGAAACGAGGGGATGTGCAAGATGTGTTCGTTCCCCGCCGGCGCGCTCGCGATTCCACCGCAACGTACGACAGCAGCGTGTTCGCGTTGGGCATCGTTATGCGAGCTAGACGGGGAACGCGTGAAATACGTGATCAAATGTTTAGACGACTTTAATAAATCACCGTCACGAAAAAGAAGAAGAAGAAGAAGAGCAGGGAACGGTGAGGAGCTTGGACGGAGTCCGCGGCGCCCCATCCGCACTCGAGGTCGGTCTTCAACGCTTCCAGTACCGACATGTTGTTCTTGTTCAAGCAAAACGATTCGCGCAGATCGTCGTCCCAACCGTTGTCCCAGCAATCAAATTCGTCATCCTCTTCGTCCCGCTCGAAGTTCTTGAACTCGCTGTAAGTGGTGCAACGATCTTCTTGGTACTGCCTGTGCTTCCTCTGCCAGTCTTCCATCCATCTGAACATCAAGAAAATAGAATCGTTCGAATTTCGTTCGTGCAAATGTAAAAAGTATTAAACTGATAATAATAATTTTAAGCAAAAATTTCAGGAGGCGTGTTTCGACACCGGTAGACACAGTGTTAAAATTTACATTACGACTCACCCGATGTCGCAGTCGCAAGTGAAGTAGTTTCCCGCGACGGTGAGTTTCAACAAGAATCGTTTCCCCGGTACACCCGGCTTGTACCCGTTCGACGGATTGTTCAGAGTCCGCACGTCGCTATGATGAAGATGAACGGTCACGTTCCTCACCCACTCGGCGTTATCGAACACATCCTTCGGCACGGTGCTCACGCTCGTGTTGTACATCCCGAAGTGCAAGTGCGGATTCCTTATACCCTGAAATGAGAACGCTCGTCAAGCGTCTTCTGAATCGAAGCTAATCGAGAAATGATCGAGAGAGAAACGCGTACTCGCAAAATGTCGGGACTTATGTCCTTGAGCGCGCGACCGGTCAGAGTTACGTTGAACAATTTGTTGGGGAACCTCCCTTTCATCTCCTTCTCCAAATTCGTCTCGTTTTGTACCTGCGATGAAAAACGTTTTCGGTGAGCTGAGAGAACGACGAGAGCGGCGTTCGTTTACTTCGGTAATGTTCGGAGCGTACGTCGATGACCAGGTGCCTCAGGCCGTGATTGTATTCCAAAATGTTCGGAAAATTGAAATTCTTCACGCCGTTGTAAGCAGTTATATACAACCTGCGGAGTTTCGTCGCTTTGCACAGTGCTCCGCTCTGAAACCGAACGTTTCTACTAAATTTCAGAAAT
>NW_017167909.1:0-215 GCF_001652005.2 Ceratina calcarata | reverse complement strand
GATAATTTGAAAACTTTTCTTGAAAATGCTCCTGATGAGGTATATCTCGCAACGAAGGTATATATGATTATGAAGAAACAACTGTACATAACATTTTTTCATATATAATTTCATGAAAATAGCTATGAAAACTAAATAATTGTCAATATTTTTAGGTTATGGTGATATTTGGTGTTTGTGGTTGTTGTAGAAGAGATGAATTAGCCAATATGAAA
>NW_017167908.1:0-215 GCF_001652005.2 Ceratina calcarata | reverse complement strand
ACAACAACATTATGCATAAATTGAAAAAATAAAGTTAAATGGATTGGAAGTGTGGCCAGTCAGTTATATTCCGTTGCAGCTACGATGTTGTCAAGTTGTCGGTTGGCCGAGCCGGACAAGTGACTGGCTGCTATTCTCTTTTGACTGGGGTTCGAATCCCCCATCAAGCCATTATTTTTTTTTTAAGCATTCCCGATTCTTAATGGTTTGACAAT
>NW_017167907.1:0-215 GCF_001652005.2 Ceratina calcarata | reverse complement strand
GAGACGACTTACTCATTGAATTTTACACGCGAGAGCTACTCTCACTTGCACTACAGAATGCAACTAACAAAGGGAAACAGGTGAATGTTTCAACGATTTACGACAAAATATCAGCACACATCCGTGCCCTTGAGACGCTTGGCGTGAAAACAAATAATTACGCGACCATGCTCTATCCACTGGTCGAGTCCTCGTTACCAGAGGAGATTCTTAGA
>NW_017167906.1:0-215 GCF_001652005.2 Ceratina calcarata | reverse complement strand
ACTTATCTGTTTCACATATAAAATAATTTCATTTGTCGTCTAATTTTCTAGTTTTGCATGGGTTTTGTACAGACTCATCTAATTTATTATCAGATTTACTTTTCAATACATTATCTAATTTACCACCAATATCAGATTTTCGAGACTCTACTGATTTTTACTCTTTATCAGATGCATCAGTTTCAATGGTAAAATGACCACCATTTACCTTTTCG
>NW_017167905.1:0-215 GCF_001652005.2 Ceratina calcarata | reverse complement strand
ATTTATATAGCGCTAGATTTTTGAAGGCGGGTACAGATGGAGAGGGAAAGACAAAAATTACAGGTAAACCTTGGTGTCACTACCCTTGCGATTGGTTGGTTGCCGATAGTCTTCTTTACTCAAAGAAGGATTTCCTTCGTATTCGTTGCATTAACGGACCAATAGAAATTTTTTCCAGGTTTTCCAATATCCATCACGTGATCGTTATAAAGTTT
>NW_017167904.1:0-215 GCF_001652005.2 Ceratina calcarata | reverse complement strand
TGGTCAGCGAAAAGGTGAGCGATCAGGGCGGGATCCTGCCGCGCTCGACTATTCTGACCTTGGAGGTGGGGACTCTCCTCATACCGTGGCTACTCCCGTTACAATCGATGTTAGCGCAAACGCGGCAGGAGAGAAAGGGCAGCACAAGGCATCGGCGGAGCAACAAGAGACATTAAAGGTTATTCGGCGCCGCCCGCAGAAAATGAGATGCTGCA
>NW_017167903.1:0-215 GCF_001652005.2 Ceratina calcarata | reverse complement strand
CATTTCTTATAATCATTATTCATTTTCGTTTTCTAAAATTTTGTACGACTTTTTCACAATCGTCGGTAGTTCCTGTGTTAATACATTTTTCGCTAGCCTCAATCGCAATCAACGTGTCAATTGTGTCGATATTATCTGGAGTACTTGTGTTTTACGAACTCGAAGGTACAATGTATGAAACGTGGGCAACGGGAAGAGCTGTCAGCCGATAAATA
>NW_017167902.1:0-215 GCF_001652005.2 Ceratina calcarata | reverse complement strand
CGTTGTTGCTGAGACAATGACGACAGCTTTGTCTGGTTGTAGGAGGATAAGCTTTCGCAACACCCGGAACACTGACGATAAAATTCCGAAGGCGTTTTCGAAAATTCTTCGTGCTTTACAATGACGATAATTGTACTTTCGCTGCATGGTATCTTTTCCGTGGAGTCCACCGTATGACTTCATCACATTTTCCAATAAAGCGAATGCCTCGTCTG
>NW_017167901.1:0-215 GCF_001652005.2 Ceratina calcarata | reverse complement strand
TATTGAATAGATAATTAAATCGTCGGCGAAAGCTAGTGCGTGAGATGGGCCGTTTGGAGAGTTGAGGTCGAATAGTTGCAGGAGTTCAGAAGTGTAGCTATTGAAAAGGATGGGTGAATTGACGGTCCCTTGCTGTAACCCTTCTTGGATATGAAAAGTCATTGTGGAAAGAGAGGTACCGTCCGTAGTGTTAAAAGATTTACCACTAATCATAT
>NW_017167900.1:0-215 GCF_001652005.2 Ceratina calcarata | reverse complement strand
GATTTTCTCGTGAGAGATCCGCTCCCAGCGTCATGAGAGATGACATCCGACTCAACTGAGTGCGGTATTTTAAAAATAATTCAGATGACAAACCTGATGGTGGGTTTGATCTGGTGATTGGAGCTGTCGGAACGGGTAGAGTGGCTGCTGCCGCGGTGGAGGCAAGTTCCCCGGCGACCAGTGCTGGTGAAGCCGCACGAGAGCTCGGCCTTGAG
>NW_017167899.1:0-1614 GCF_001652005.2 Ceratina calcarata | reverse complement strand
GCGCGCGCCGTGATAAATGTACAATACGCACGCGATATCGTAAGGAATTCGCGTTCACCTACTTCCACAAAATCGCTTCGTTTCCCAGTCGGTCTATAAACTGTTAAATAACCGTTCCTCTGTTACCACTCCCAAATGAAACATCGAATAAAACGGTGTACTTAGACGCGTTTCCCCTCGTGAACGAGGTTCATCGATCCACGTCCTCGTGGCTACCACTTGAAATATATTACACTTCGCCAAAATAGAAAGTGTATGTGTTACACTAGAAACGAAGCGGAACTTATTGTTAGTGTAACAGACAATTTATATATTTATACACGGTTTCGGTACATTTATGCAAGAGTTCAGTGCGGCAGACGATTTACAAATTTATACAAGGTTTTAATATTAGCCGAACTGCGTGTCTGGGAAATACTAAAACTGTTTGGTTAATTAAGGGTCAAGGGAGACTGACGATTTTATATCTGTGAATCTTGTTACGACGCGGTAACGGAACGGCTAGGAACCATTGTTCCTCGGTCCAAATCTTTTCGTCTTTCGTATAATCGAGCCCTGCGGGATCGTAGTACGACAGATGTCCTGCACCGGCAATAATTGCTCGACTTCGTGAAAACCGTAAGACCCAGGAGAGAGAAATGAAGAAGGTGGGGAAGAAGGAGCGGCAACGCTTCGACTTAATTAATCTATTTAAATTAGCCGCTTCCTTCCGGCAGAAGAACGCTCGTCCGACAGCGTCCGCCTTAATCCCTCCGTTGTTGTCAACACAACGGCTCCGGGTAGGGGTTGAAGGGGGTCACAGTGGTGTACGAACTCGGGAAAAAGAGAAGCGTCTCTTGTGAAAATAATTCCCTGGTTTCTCAAATTGCGACGGGTGTAACAGCGGTAATCGTTTTGGTGTTAAATAAATCCAGTCTCATTAATTTGAAATTATGTCAGGTAGAAATAGTTTCCAAAAGATACGTTTGTCTTTTCCATTGCGTCTCTCATTGCGTTATTTTTATGCTGTGATAATAATCGTTTGATATAAAATGCCCTCGTGATCAAAGACGTCATTATATCGCTAACACGCCCATTGGCATTAAGCTTGAGAAAAGGTGTGCTTACGCAGGAATTGAGACGTTGATCGAGACTTGACAGCGTAGCGGTGTTGCGTACGCGGTACTCTCAATACCGGTTCGATAGGGTGTTTAAATATCAGAAGGTAGATCAAACGAAGGACAATGCGCGGCTGCCTATGCAAAGTGACAACTGTAGGAAAGTGAAATTGTGTCTCGTGCACGTGTGCGTCTAAGTACACGTATATACTCTGACCCACACACATGGACACACAACAAAGACAGAGGGGAAGGAAGAGTACCAGTCACGACTGATCGATCTTCCTACTGCACGGTTCTCTTGTTACGGGGGTGGACTCGGCGGTGGGCGAAGGGGTGGCAGGCGAACAACGGAGAGAGGAAGGTTAGACAAGGAAACAAAGCACGCAATCAAAACGTTAATTACATTAAAATGAGTCCAAGATCAGAGCAATCAGAACAGCCTGACGATGGCATCGAGCCGCGTTCGAATCGATACTTAATCGAGACAATCTTGTTTCATGAAAAATTCTCAATC
>NW_017167898.1:0-215 GCF_001652005.2 Ceratina calcarata | reverse complement strand
TTGGGAAACTCGACGACTTTCGCCGGTGACGGGGCGACACTTTCGGAATTTCTTTTCGCGATTTATAGCCAGCTCAGCGCGTCGCTGACTTGCTACTTTCTCTAGCAAACTGGCATCCAAGTTATTCCACGGGAGATCGATCACTTTTTGATCTCAATCTCAGGGACTTTTCAAAATAATATATGATGGAGTTCTCCCAAAATTAGGGCAGGGTT
>NW_017167897.1:0-215 GCF_001652005.2 Ceratina calcarata | reverse complement strand
GGTTGGACGGTGACGTCGATCGCGTATTGACAACGATCCTCCGTGCCGTTTTTTGCCATGCAATTCGGTGCGTGTCTCGATAAACACTCCCGCTCCGGAGGTCGTATAAAATACCGATGTTGTCGATATGTTATTTTTGTCGCGGTTAGTTCGATCCGTACTTCGAAGAAAAACCTCAATCTGAAGGTCGTGCAAAATAACTGACCCGCGAATCA
>NW_017167895.1:0-215 GCF_001652005.2 Ceratina calcarata | reverse complement strand
CTCTTCATTTATATACAATGGATTCTATGTATTAAAGAATTATTATTGACTCACAAATTATTTATTTCAGTATTAAAAATAATTCCTTGTTGACCGAAATTAATTATTCAACGTTTGCGAAGGGTTGGTTTTAATTATTGCTAGGATTCTTGTCGGTCGGTTTTTAATCGGTAATCGTGCAATGCCTCGGAATTGATGCCGCAAAGCTACCAATT
>NW_017167894.1:0-215 GCF_001652005.2 Ceratina calcarata | reverse complement strand
AGAGGGGGTCCTGCAAAAAAATCACCGATCCTGCAAATTCGTAGTGTGCGAGGAGTGGGATCGCGAACGTATGCGAGCCCTAACGCGGTTTACGGGGAAGAGGGGGTCCTGCAAAAAAAAAATCACCGATTCTGCAAATTCGTAGTGTGTGAGGAGAGTAATCGCGAACGTACGCGGACCCTAACGCGGTTTACGGCGAAGAGGGGATCATCGCG
>NW_017167893.1:0-215 GCF_001652005.2 Ceratina calcarata | reverse complement strand
GTTTCGTTCCTTTACGACTCACGTCTGCGTTTCTTTTCGTTTGTTTCTTAATTTTTTTCCCTCTTTCATTTATTTATTTGTCCTGTTTTTCAGCGACATTTTGGTTTATTCGTTTATAAGTTCATTTATTGTTTTATTATTTGCCTGTTTTGGCGTTTGTCATTCTGATTTGTTGGTTTCTTGGATCGTTTGTGTGTTTGTTTTATCATTTGCAT